>NC_041816.1:14373336-14676366 GCF_900964775.1 Scleropages formosus
AGCAGCCTATACAGCAGCCATTGCACATTGCTTTGGAAACAAGTGTGTGCTAAATAATAACTGTAAATGTAAATATAAGTGTGCCAAAGTCATGATATTTTCCAAATAGCTTACATATGTAAAATTTAACACAGTTAAAAATTTATAAAATTACTTTTTCTTTTATTGGAGGTTCTTTAAAAACCTGATAGAACTTCTGGAAAACCTTGCAATTAATGTCATACAGGAGAGAAAATGCAAAGAGTATTTTGATGCAGTTTATGGAAAGGTTATCACGTTATCACATGTTTGGAGATGCTACGTGTCACGTGGAAACATAAGAGAATGATGGGAATTGTGCATTTTTCCCTCTTGCTCTCAGCAGCAGACTGTAATATGAAATGAGCTCTAGCAGGTTAATGGGGTTAATGGACAGGATCCCATCTGACCAGCATGAGGCCAGCGAGGAGCCTGAGCTGCAGTCCACGCTCACAGAAAGAGCCGAGCTCTAATCTCAGAGGCATCTCGGCATGGCCCGTTTGGTTCCGAATGGGCCCATTGTGCATTAATGCTTGGTGCAGCCAGGTTAATCTTAAACAAATTTAGAAATTGCTTAATACTGTTAAATCTGTGGAGGAATCCAGAAGGAAAGTTTGCATGTGTACCAACAGCACCACTTCAGCCACACTTCCCACCTTGTTACATCCACCGATATTTACACACACGTACACATTTTCTGAACCGCTTGTCCCATTCGGGGTCGCGGGGAGCCAGAGCCTAACCTGGCAACACAAGGCATAAGGCTGGGGAGGAGGGGACGCACCCAGGACGGGACGCTAGTCTGTCGCAAGGCATCCCAAGCAGGACTCGAGCCCCAGACCCACCGGAGAGGAGGACCCGGTCCAATCCACTGCGCCACCGTGCCCCCCTCCACCAATATTTATTTGTTAGAAAAATGTTCCTACGTTTAAAACTGCATGGCGCCTATCATTAATAATGTTCCAGTTATACAATGATGCAATTACTTATACAATTACCCACAGTGATTTTTCAACTGACTGCATGCTGCACTTTGGAGAAACTGTTGGAAAGACACATTCTATTATTTCCATTTACATGGAAACCTGTGTTTTTCGGAAATCTGTACGAAGCATAGATCACTACCCTTCTGATAAAAAGAGCATTGGAGGACCCTGCCACCAGACATCACCGTCATTAATGTTAAAGTGATATTGAGTCTGTGGGCATTTTTTGTGTTCAATGAATAGCCTGTTCCTCCTGACTAACTGCCTGAGTGCCTGTGACCGAGGGCCACCGCAGGAGTGCTCTAAGAGCCTTTGAGGAACCCGTGTTTGACAGAAAGTAATATGGCAACATGTAGTGCTGCTTTAATGGATCAATTTCTGGATGGAACAATTTACCTTGCCCACCGCCCTTTGACACTTGGCACATGCACCATAATGAGGAAGGGTTAAATTGTGATTTAATAAAGAAATGCCTTTGCTGCACTTAAAAGTATCTCATCTCTAGACGCTTGGGCTCCATTTCCGCCTGGAAAAACTCTTCTGTCCACTTTGGAGAACCGTGGACAAACCCATATCCGGCTTATTGCAGTGCTAGCTGCACGCATTTGTGGTATTCTTAAAGTGCATTACATTTGTGCTGAATGCACAGCTTTTAAGATGCGGTTTTCAAGATCTTAAAAAGCTTTGTGAGTAGACTCACCAGAGAGGTGGCTCGCCATTGGAGTGGGATAATCTTCGGAAAATCGGGTGGCAGAGAGTGATAAATGAGTGCAGGATTAACACTATCCTCATCACTGATTCAAAAAAGTTTCTCATATGAATTTAAGTTTTAACATTCCTGCATAATATTAATTATTATATCACGGATCAGTTTTACGGGCAAACTGCAAACTTTCACGTTTTTTTTTTTTTTTCCTTGAAAATATCTGCATTCGCAATTACTATTTCCTTGCAATCTCATTATCTGTATGCTCGAGCTGTAGAGCATCAGAACCATCTGTCACGGAACGGTTGCGTCCATGACAGCCCTGTCGCTGATGGAGAGCCTGACCTGCAGTAAAAAGCAACAAAAAAGTGTGCCCGTCTCAGACGGAGGAGAAAAGAAAGGCTCGACCGGCAATTAACCTGTTATTTTTATAGGCTCACTTCGTTTGCCTCTGACTGTAAATGCCACTTTAACTACGGACAATGTCATCGTGTTACGTGTTCCTTCAGAAAACACCACAAGGAAAGTCACAAGTTGAAGATGACCAGGCGTTTCGGATGTCTGGTGATTAAAAAGAGCTATGGCACCGATGAACGACCGCAGGCAAGACTGCAGCCCATATGGACTTCAGACTACAGCGAGGCATTAGCGACAAAGGGTGTTTACATATTTTGGCCGCACCGTTTTGATATATGGTGCGTGGTGTTCTTGTACTAGGATTCCAGGAACAACACAAAGACGTGACCACCATGTACAATTCTAGCATTCACTGGAGGAACAAAGCCTGTACAGTGTGTGACGACAACTTGTCAGCTAGAAATAGTTTTCCTGTCACTTGTACACTTGAAACAGCTTGAGGAGTATGCTTCCAGACACAGCATGCAAATAAAGCAACAAAAGCCACAAATAATACTTCCTATGGAGATCTGACAGTAAACGGCTTCAGCGAGAATAATTTTTCTAGTAACAAAATGACCCTGGACTATACCGAGTCCTGTAATTAAAAATGTATAATTTACTTAGTGGCAGGTTACTTGTCTAGTACAAAGCGGAAAAGGCTGACTGGCTAAACAGTCGTTGTTATATACGCACGTGGTACAATTCAGTTGCAGTGATTTAACAAAACCAAATACTGAACTGAAATGCAACGTCAGTCAAAGCAGTGCAATTTTGATTCGAAAAAAACAAGGAAAGAAAAAAAATCAGCACACAATACACACAACAGAATAGCACATAAGGAGGACTGGCGTCTTGTGAATTTCTGAAGTTTGCTCTGAAATAAAATTCTAAATGTATTTCCTCTGTGATTCAAAGCTCTGCGTGAAACTACAGTATACCGCGTTACTGTACTACAATTTATGGACTCATAGAATAGAAGAAACGATGTTCAGAGGATTGATTTCTGACTGTTGGCTGCATTTATATTCCATGCCTGTGGTTCTCTGACCTCGGGTTCTCCTTTGATGTGGCGTGTGGAAGCACCAAGCAAGCTACTGCTAAACAAGACGGCAGACAAACAGCAAAAGGTGAAACGCAGTGCAGCGGAAAGGGGAGGAGAAAGCGCTGCTGGCAAGGAGGAGGAGAAGGGAGCTGCGGGGAGATGGGGGCGGGGGTACAGAAGATGGTGGTTGTTTGTGGGGAGCTCTGTGGAGCAATGAAGCTGTCATCGCAGGAATGTGCCAGCGTGGGAGCGCGCAGGGAGAGAGCGGAGAGAGCGGAGAGAGCTGGAGAAGGGAAGGGCACGGAGGTGCCGCAGACTGATAGAGATGTCAGCGCCGCTCCAATAATCTGGCCACACCCGGGCCCAGCGAGGGCACCGCTGTGACACCGAGGACCACCCTGACAACACAAACACAGGCCAGGCAGGCAAACAAATCAAAGCAAGAAAAAAAGTAATTTTTGAGAAATTAAAGAAATCTCCATGGAAATTAGCATGAAACACTTTATAGTCTGCCTTTTTCTCGCTGAAGATAAGGGTCAGTGCTTTTTTTCTCCTGTCACACTCGTCACTGTTCTTGCTGCTCCCGCTCTCTGCTTCTTACCTTCTGCCGTTATGCATCTTTTTTCCCCATCTTCATTTTCGCTTCCCAGCACTACTGCATTTTTCTGTTGGATTTTTGTCAAGAAGAATGAGAAGAATCACTACAAAAAGCACTGTGCTATCCTCATAGTCTTTAGTTGTTTCCAAATAAAATAAAATAAAGTATTTTACAGTAATATGACACTCATAGGAAAGAGTGAAACCTGTAAAACAAGACAAATAACAATGAGAACTACAGGAAAAAGTCATACAGTATGTAAAGTCATAAACAGTAAGCTACACTATACATAGGCACACACTGATTAATGAAAAACAATAAACTAAGTTGCTATTTCAAATTCTGAAATAATGCCTTCTGCTCTTTGATTGAGAAAGGTACTTAACCTTATTAGTAATTAATCCAATTTAACTGCGAGCGGAAAATAAATACTACAATAATTAATTGTAGTAAGAAATAATTAATAATTTTCATGCTATGCACATAGTTATTTAGAAATATGGCAGGAAAGCTCAAAGCTTAGTGATATCAAACTGGACTGGAGAGAAGTTTTGAAAACTATAGAGCATTATTGACAAATATTTGCACAATACAGTATATCAGTTCCGAATAATTAAAGATAAGGAATAGCGGCAATGTATATATGCTTCTCTATGCTTTACCATAATGAATGTGATGAAAGCACAGTGATTATCAAAGGATGTGAGCTTGACCATTTCTATGGAATACTCAAGAGCAACTCGACAGATAGAGAAGAAGTTTAGGTTTCTATTGTATTAGGATGAAGCTGGGCCAGAAGACCCATTGAGTTGACATTAAAGTACAGGCACTTTGCAGTATGACAAGTAATAGCTGTCAGTTAAGGGATTACTAATGGCTCTCCTTTCAGTTGCACTGAAGTGTGTCATTGAGAGAAGGTCACTATTAGACTGCCTTTTAATCATAACATTTTTTTTTTTTATTTGTTTTTTTAATCCTTTCCGAAGTCTGCATGAATGCCCCCTTGTTCTCATTGTAGCCAGTTTGTGAAGAATACATGGTACAGTAAAAGCAAAATTAGACAGAATTTAAGCAAGTTTTTAGTTGTAACTCAGAATAAACCTGAAACTTGTAATTTGTTTTTTTAGATACTAATTCATACGTAAGGCTTAAATATGTCCAGTGATACAAGGTACATTTTTATATATTTGCACGTAACATCACCAATTACAAAAAGTGAATCGACAAGACTGAAAGAACACAATACAAATGTAAGGCAGTTTATCTCAAACAGATTCCCTTGCATTTAAATGTGCCAAAAGTATTTTATTGTAAGAAATACATTGCAACATTTGCCAAATTCCACAGTTGATTCCGTACAATGTAAAATAATATTTAAAATTTCAGAGTTTTTTTAAATAATTTTTTCTCATCACCTGACATATTTAGAATGTACAAAGAGAATCAGCAAGTTCAGCATGGTAAACCTGGGGCACACAGTTTCAAGCCAATGGTTCCTCTTCTGGGAAATCAGCATTTATGAGCCAGAAAATTCAATTGATTTGAAACCAGAAGGGCTTATTTCTCAAATAAATATATACAACATAATTATTTTTAATATACTGAAGTAGGTTTAGCCACAGGAACCTGTCATCTTAGAAAAACAAAAGTAAATAAAAAATAAATTATTTTAATGATTTATTAACCATACAAATAATAGAATTTAAGAAAAAATCGGATAATTTAATTTAAAGAAAAAAAATCTGAATACTAACCCGATCTTGAATGTTCAAAAAGTTATTTTGATATTGACACAACTACTGACATGCACAATAATAATTAAACCTTCAGTCAAATTTATTTTTAATAAACTATCTTTCCCAACATGACGGCCTCCTTCCTAGCTAAACATCAGATTTATAAAGAATGAAACTGAATAAAGGATTCTTCCCAGTAAATGTGCAATTTATATCTATTTCAGAAAATTTCTCAGCGTACCAACAGTACAATATTTTTGAATAGGAAGATATGAACACAGTATGGAAAAGCAACAAAAATAGGTCTATCAGGCTTTTACTTTCAAAGGTTGTTTAATACCTTTTCTTCTGTTTGCTGGAGCACTCCTTTAATTAATCCCTCTACTGAAATCCTGCTTACTGCATTAAAATATAGGTGCAATGATGTTAACTGCACCAATAAAGTGCTGTTACAAGACACGAATTACTTAAGTTAATACAGCCTTGAGTGGAGACATACTTAAAATGAAATATCAGTCTACATAACTGACAAATCAATAGAAAGCACAATTTATACTCCATAGCATCATTTCGTGAATATGCTTTGAAAAACACGTGTAACAGAAAATTGTACTATTAAAGTACACTTTTAAAAAGCAATGACATGGGATTTTAATAGAGAAAATTCTGAAAGTGTATTCTTTATTTATTAGCACAGCCTATTAGAGCCCTCTTTATATTATTATATTAAATGCTAAATTTTGTGCTCTGTCTCAAGTTCAGCAGTACATCATAGTGAAAGGGCAACGCTGTTCATTGTCATAAGAATTTATTATTTTAGACCAACATTTTTAATGCTATTAATTTTCCTGGAAGAATTTCAGGATGTGAAAACTGCTTCGACACCAGAAAAAAAAAAAAAAAAAACTAAGAATGTTTACAATACAACAGGTATTGTTACATAGGAATATTAATGTATTGCTAATAATTCCGCAGGGATATTCAGAACGCAAAATGTTAATGCACAACAACAACTGGAATCTTAAGAGTTTCTACTTTTCTCGGATGTAAGATACATGTGTATTTTGCAAGTTAAGTCACAGCGCGCAGGAACTTCTTGCCTCTGGATAAGTTGGGGAAAATCGCGACTGCTAACGGGAATAAAAAGATTTTTGTGAAGTGCAACTTTTCACTCAGAAGTATAGGAACGAAACGTGACACGGAGAACGTGTAGTTCCACACATTGCGCATAGATGGCGCTGCACACACAGCGGAGCACAGACACTCTGAAGAGCCTTGCAGGACTTATTAATAACGAGAAAGCTTAAATCGCCGCACTTATTTAATTTCTTTAAAGTAATTTAAACAGTTTTAAAGTATTGCGTATTGTAACTTGCAGCCGTCCAGTCAGAAATCATAATTTCTTCGTTTTACATAATTCCTTTTACCAGTGGACCGCGTTTGCAGCGTCATTTTAATGCAGAAAAATCATAGTTTTTTTAAACTAGCAGGCAGAAGATCTAATTGCTTTTAGGAATTGGGATATGCAAACCTCTTGATTTTACAAACTAAAACATTTTTACTAATAAAAACGTTTCATCGTTGTGTCCTCTTGCCCCCAAACTGAAGAAAACCTGTAGAGCGTCGAACTCACTTTCTCTGTCCTGTAAAACTGGTTCATGAACACACACTGTAAAAGAGTAGAGTGAGCTTTCGCGGCAGCAAGAGCCGCTGGAGTGGAAAGTAAAGCGCCGGCGACCACCGTCTGGTGTCCGGTGTCCAGCGACCAGCGACCAGCTCACGTGCGTCCCGCCACTGAGTGAGTGTCACACTGCGCGCGGACAGGCCGGAACAAAAAAGGTCTAAGTTAGTCTCTCCCTCTCTCTCTCTCTCTGTGTGTGTGTGTGTGTGTGTGTGTGTGTGTGTTCGGCCGGTCACTTCTGTCACTCAGCAGAGCCTCGTGTAAAAAGAACACATGTTTAAGCAGTCATTTTGTCCCGGCTTCAGGCTTCAGTTAACTTTGAAATAAAATGGATGAAAATTAAAGAGACAAACCGTACAGTCAGAAGTCTTTAAAGTTTTTTTTTTTAACTTTTGAAAAATCGATAAACTCAAAGTTTAGTAAGTAAAAATTCGAACTAAGCCAAACCGCAAAATTTAATATTTACACTCACTGCTGTGTGTGAGTTGAATGAAAATACCATACACTTATATTAAAATACCACTATTGACTGGTATATACAATACATCCATGTTTTACCGTTATCATTTCATTCATGACAAACAAAATGTTGACGCTTAAAATAATTAGACAACAGCATGCACAACTATTCATGAAAGAAGCGGGAGAAATGTATGGGAACATATTTGACGAGTGGACAAATACAAAGCTTCATATTTGAGACTTTAAGTCATCACCGATCACGGTGTAGTTATGCCGTCGAAACGTAACTTCGCGGTGCTGTTACATTTAAATTGTTTTTTAAAAAAAACAGTCTAGAAATGCGGGAAAAATGTTTAAACACAAAATACACTGCTTTGCCGTGCGTCCAAGACATACTCTGAGGCGGAACTTAAAAGAAAAGCTCGCCGCGCGCTCTCGGTGACGATAGACGTGAGTATATGTCTTAAAATGCCCAAAGTGTCATGAAAAAGATGCGTATTTTGGTTATTTGCGACTGTGGTTTCAAAACAGCACCAAGTGCTGGTGAGTCAGGCTGCGAGCGAAAGGCAGCCACTCGCGCTCCCTGGTGTCGCCGCGGCCACGCGAACGACGAGCGCGTGCGTGCGGCATTACGCGCACGGCGAAGGAGGAGCCGTTCAGTGCGACCCGCAAACCGACAGACGACCAAGGCCGCGGTGCAGGAGCCCGGAAGCCATCGATCTCCCCCCCCCCGCCTCCCCTTGTCTCGTGCCTCACCCGACCCAAGACAGTTGGTGCGGCCGCCGCGTGGCCGCCTGCGGCACGACGCGTCACTGGGCTATGCGCGAGCGTGGGATGTGTGATGGCGCGAGGGGGCCCGCGCCGAGCTGTGAGAAGGGGTTTGTCGTGTGTGTGTGTGTGTGTGTGTGTGTGTGTGTGTGTGTAGGGGGGTGGGACCCCCAGTCTGCCTCAGCAGGTGGGCCACCATGGCACATGGAGGGAGAAGGCTGAGAAAAGATACCAGAGGGCTGAGGAACAGGGGTGGGGAGAGGGACAGGGACAGGGGGGTGAGGGATGCTGTGCGGTCGCCTCTTTGGTCCAGTTCACGGTAAAACCATCACCTGGTCGGCTGTGTTCTGGTTCTGTCTGAGTTTAACCTGACTCTCAGTACGATATATTCCCACAGTAAGAGTAAGTTTGCGGTAGTCCTCCGGCAGTCCAAAGGTTCCTGCTTTGAATCTCATGCTACTTTTCAAGGTATTTACCCTGAACTGATACAGTGGGAGGGGGGCACAGTAGCGCAGCAGGTTTGGCCGGGTCCTGCTCTCCGATGGCTCTGGGGTTCGAGTCCTGCTTGGGGTGCCTTGTGACGGACTGGTGTCCCGTCGAGGGTGTGTCCCCTCCCCCTTCGGCCTCGCACCCTGTGTTGTCGGGTTAGGCTTCAGTTTACCGTGACCCCACTCGGGACAAGCGGTTGTAGACGTTGTGTGTGTACTTCATAAATGGGAAAACATTGTAAAGCTGATAAACACTGTAACAAGCCTTGGACAGAGGGTTTAGGTAAAAATTGAATTATAGCTGTAAGCACTGAAGTCAGCTGCTTGTTCTCTTCAGCAGTTTCATGCAGGGGTGGCACCAGGACTGAAACCTGGAAAGAAGTGGTGCCACCAGAGGGCACACACTGTACACTGGGTACCATGTTCCACCTCCCACAGTTAGCCATACTTCACCCTGACATATCAGCTCCTTCTCCAGATATTTCGCTCCTAGCCCAGTTAGCTCCACTGTGGAGTGAAAAGTCCACATTTAAGCCCTTAGTTTTCACTGCATCTCAGAAATGGCTCCTAGTTGGTTTTAACATGGATTTCTTTCCTCTCCATGTTACAGAAATATCGTTTGGTGTTTCCTGTTCTAAGCTGGGCCACATCTCAGGGACATAGTGACATCCCACAGCGACCGAGACGGATAAAGGCCACAGTGCAAGGACAGAAAGAAAGCAGGGAAAAGAAGATGCAGTATTATTGTTATTAACCAGTATTTATCTGATGCTTTTCACCAAAGTATTAACATGAGGTATACTGTACTAAGCCACTCACAAGGATTTACCATTTCATTACAAGCTGGGTCATTCTTATTGTATCAATAAGGGCCTGACCAAGGGTACAACAGCAGGAACACGGTCCATTCCTCTGCTGAGTATTCGCCACTACAGTAGCTGCTGCTGCTCTAGTAGATGGTAGGATAGAAAAAAAAAACATAGAGTCATCCTCATTCACCACTGACGATAATTACCTGCATTGGTACCCTGTTTACCCTATTTTGCTGCAATGTTAGTCCACATAAACAGCAAAAGGTATCTTTACACTCAGGTAAGACGCTCAAATTCAGTTCAGCACACCAAACCGGTAACGCTCCGCTGTGGTTACCAGTGATGGGAAACTATTTCTGTTTTAACACTTTTTCACATATTGATATTTGAAGCAGCGCTTCTTTCCATCTCTAGACTACAGGTAGTCTGTTTGGATGCAAGAGGATTATTTGCAGCACGCTCTGGCAAAACTGCATTGAGCGATTGTGTACAGAAGGGCGCTTATCCTGCTGGGTCCCTTACAGATGTTTGCGTTTCTCTTATTGGATGTTTTTTGTCTCACACTGAGACGGTACGGTGGCACGGCGGCGGGATTGTCGCCTCCCAACTATCGGACCCTGATCTAATTCTCGGGCTGCGTGCCTTCCGTGCGTGGTTTGTGTCGTCCCCCTGTGTCCACGTGGATTTCCTCTGCGCGCCCCAGTTTACTCACACGGTCCAGAGACACGCAGGTTAGGCGGAGCGGTCGTGCTCAGTTTGCCCAAAGAGAGTGTGTTTGCGTGAGTGTATCCTGTCATGGGCTGGTGTCCGGCTCAAGACCTGTTCCTGCTTTGTGCCGGATGTTGCTGGGAGGACTTTGTTTCCAAAGTCCTGCACCGAAACAAGGGCAGTGGCTGTTCCGTGGCGGAAGTCGTCCAGGTGTGTTTCCAAACTGAACGTGTGCCGTGTGCTGCCTACTTCCCGAAGACCGAAAACCATTCCTTCCTCTATATTGTTTCTCTTCAGTGGTTTGAATGTGTTTAGACGTGCACAGAACATCATCGCGAGCCTTCGCTACTGACTTACCCATCATGCTCAGCAGCAGAACATCGTACGAATTTGTGCGCAAGAAGGGACAGTTTGTATGGACTTCTTTTTTTCGTTCCTTTGTGTTGACTTTGTGTGGCCACGTCTAGTTAAGTTGTTTAAAGCTCTGAGTTCATATCCCGGGTGACAAAGCGCTGTCTGCTGAACCGCGATGCAAAGTCAGGTTGCTAAAGTAATTCTCTTTTCAGCTTTAGGGAGAGCTTTCAGAAGGTAATGTTAAACCAGGCAGTAGTATTATTGTTTTATGACAGCAGTGATAATTCATATGCTAAGCTATTAACTGGTCAGTCAATAAAGTAAGTAAGTACATGACTGAACAAGAAAAGGAGGAAATGATTACCTTTTGAGCTTTTCTCTCTCTCTTCTTCCTCTGCCAGAAGCTTGGAAGTGTTAGAACATAATCAGTTTGCGCTGCAGATTTCCCATGAGCCGGTGCCCGACGTGATACCCCTCCCAGCTCTGTGAGAGGCCCTCGGAGTTGTCGCCCACTTTCACTGCTGTCCCCGAGGCACTCTGCGGAGCTGCTGTGCCCCAAAAGCGCTGTTATTGAAGGCGGCTGAAGCCTGAGGCGAATATGGAGAGTACGAGGGTGGCAGATGGTGCAGCAATAGAAATGCTGTTACAGTAAGAGAAAGACAGAGAGAATCTGTGGTGCAGGGCTGTCTCGCAGAGACACTGTCACAGCGCAGCCATGTTTTTGGTGGAGACCCCGACAGTGGTTTCCAAGAATCAGAAAAATACAAAGCCAGCTTTTTAAATGAATGAATATGGTGATGATCCATTATTTTGCTCCAAATCGGTGCATTCAAATCCGCTTAGTAAACATGAGCCAAAGTTATGTTATGCAGTCATGCTGGACGGACGCGTGAAGGATGCTTCTGGCAAGCTGGATCATTGCTGCCTTTGTGCAGCTTGACTCTCTCATGGCTGCAGCACAGGCACAGGAAGTGTAACCGAAATTCACTTTCACCTCTTCCGATTCCATTACTACCGGCCACAGAATAGCACAAGCATTAGAATAACTAATGAAGGTTAGACTAAATTTCTCTTAGAAATAGCTGTGGAAATGAACACATTCAAAGCGAAACTGCTCTTGTCTTGCCTTTTTTTAAAAACATTTTTTTTTTTAAATAAACTACTGCAAGAACATGTGTTTAAACCTGAATCATGCCTCTGCTCTGTCAAGCAGCACCAAAAACTGATCCGTTCAGCTCCTCTGGACCCATCTGGAAGAAGGTCTCATTTCATTTGACATTCTTGGCTGCCTGTCACAGTGCAGGCCTTCCATAATGGGCTCGCTCAACAAGCTCTGGCGCAATAGCCAATTAAGTGCCTTGGAGGATGCTTCTAGGCCCACGTAAAAAAGGCTTCAGGTGTGAAATACTTGTTTTTAGAGTGCCGAAAATGTATGGCAGCTTTCAAGTTTGCCATTGGCCCCGACCACCCCTTCCATCCCTCCCCGTAGCACTTCTTATAGTAAAGTGAGTCTGGGGTGATGGGAGGGAGAAGGCCGCTCAAGTGCAATTTTCTATTCAGCCTCCTAAACCCCTGAGCCCTCCCTTTTTCACTGGTCACTGGCAAGAAGAGACACAGACAACAGTGCTAACAAAAGCTTTTTAGCACACAACAGAAAAACAGTGAAAAATTTTTATATATATATACATATATATATATGAAGAACAAGAGCAACAGACAGAAAGGGTACAAAATGGACTGTGACAGAAGGATGGGAAGGAACATGCGGAAAAGGGGACAGATTGTTTGATACTGATGGAGCTCAGAGACCCACTTTAGAAATTATACCCAGCTCGATATTCTGCGTCTACTTCAGAAATATATTTTTCCTCACTTAAAAATACATTAAGTCAACATATAAATTAAAAAAATAAAATATATAACAAAAAAGAAGCAAAGGGACTGTGCATAGCAACCAGATATTAGAACAGATGGATTAGTATATATTTCTTCATGTAAAGTTACTTTGTAAAGTACTTCAGAAAGACACAAACAAATGCATATAAACATCAGTTTCTACTACAGGAAAGGAGATGTACTAAAGCAAAGCGAATACATGAAAATATTTTCATTTCAAAGGATTGGTAGAGTTATTATAGTCATTCCAATACAGTACCATTGAGAAGGAAAATTAAAACACTAAAAGGAGAGGAGACGAACTAAAATAAATGTTTAATCTTCATTCATTTTATTGGGATCACATATCAAGTGGTTGTCAGGTGATAAAACAAATCTTGTTTATCTGAGTTAAGCTGTGTGGTTTGCCAACAACACAATCTGGGAGCACTGAGCAGTGTGTGTTTTCCTGGCACCGGGTACAGAAATGTAATGCTCCTTTAATCTGTCCTGATTGGGAATTTCCTCCAGTAAGAGAAAGTGAAAAAAAAAAAAAAAAAATTAAAACACGTTGCCCGCTAAAAATAAATGGATGCTTTTAAATTTAGAAATGCATCAACTGCTTGATAAAATCAATAAAAAATTTGATCGGTCACATATCGAAACATTTAGTTAGACTTGAACCTTGCTTCACCTATGCTGCCACATGCTTTCATCCAATGTAATATTTCGCAAATGTAGGACACCCTCTTTTGTTTTCTATGTCTTTGGGGATTACCTTTATTAAGATATATATGGCCGGAAAATGGGTTAAAGTTTTTTCTCATTTAAAATCAGTATTATGTCATGAGAACATAGCATATCTGTTTGTGAATACCTGCTCGAGAGCTTCGGAGACGTTTCTCCGTTTGACGGGTTTCGCAGACTGCTCATCAGGAAGACTAACACTGACAAGCAGTAGACGAGGAGACTATCCATATGTATCAGCCTTCTAATTGCCCACCCCTTACAGGAAAGCAGCTTGTAAAAGGCGAGCAGCAATTGTGAGCCCTAAATGCCATTTGGGTTCCTAATGGGAGAATGAAAAAGCATTCAGATTGATTCAGATCACTCCCACTGTTCATAGATCAGGTTTGATGCTTGCTCCATTATAACGTAAAATGTGCCAAAGTAATCATCTCCATCCATAAGTAACTCTACTCAACTTGTGAGAGGAGGTATTGTAATCATTACACCATGGCTGTCAGAGCTGAATGTAATATAATAACACTGTACGTAAACTACAGTGTCTGTAATTCTGCCATTTGTGTTCAGCTCTCCATAATGTGTAACCTACACCTGTAAGGGAATAAGCTGCATTCGGACAGGCCTGTACAGCTTTCATTTCAGTAAGTCATTCCTGTTTGCTACTGTGTATAAGCCACTATGCTTTAAAGAAGTAAAACACCGTGCTGTTATCTGATTAAGATCCTTTACAGTGTGTACTGTGTGTTTGTTGTGGTACATACCTCTGGAGAGTTTCAAGATGCTCCAGGCTGAGCTCTCACTGACCATATAAAAAAAGGAATGTATATACAAGGGCCGGCAAATGGACCATAGCAAGTCTGCCAGACAATACAAACAATGATGAGGGAGTCGTGATTGTAGGAGGTGAATGAATGTGAATGCACTCCTGCATTCCAAAAGCAGCGCTTTAGCGCCCGCACCTGCACGCGTCCTGTTACACGCCCGTCTTTTACTAGGTTTGGCTCTCTGACGCTCGTTGATGAAGAGCGAGCGAGGACGGGGCAGGCAGCCGCAGCCTGATGTGCACAAGAGTCTCTCCCGATCAGCTGTACAAACGGACGTCAGAGCCCACCTGAATGTCACTCGGGGACGGGCTCTCGCACAGCAGAAGCAGAACCGGCCGAGCGCAGTAGCATCACGGTGGTTTTGATGCGTGGGCTATAATCCGTTGACAATCAACGTCGCTGCCCATCTCAGTTCTGGGGATTAACTGCAGCGGTCAGAATTAGTTATAGATTAACCCAAATTGTATGTACTACCTTTAAGTAATATGAGTAATATGAAAGAAAGGTGGTCCTTTTCTGCAACTATTTGGTGTAAAACAAAAACAAGTCATTGACAGCAAAATGCACGAAATAATTCAATCTGCGTCTTGCTTTTCGAAGAAACTTTCTGGGATCAGAGGGCATCCACGTTTTCCTGTGAATTTGCGGAAAAGATAAAAGTCAATTAAAGTGAAGAAAAGGACTGAATGGATTATGTAAATACGCTTAGCCACTTGTGTATTCCCCGCCATCTGAAAGGTACGACAGTGTGTGACAGCGCTGTGGGCTAGCTGGAGGAACCCCTGACGTAACGGCAGGTCTGTTTGATTGTCTCTGTGCTCAGACCCCATGTCTCTCCAGGCCAAGTTCTGTTGTTTTGCCTCCCGCTGGACTTTGCGTTCGCCTTTGTTTCATTGGTTCCTCAACTGACAGCACTGGACAATGAGAAATGCCACACAACTGTGACCTTTCAAACCCCGGGGATGACCTTTAGCTTTCCCTGACCCGGGGCCTGACAGCTTGATTAATTGCGGAATGTTATGATTTATAAGTCTTCTGAGCATGATTAACAGAGCAACAGGTGACATCGTTTGAGCTTCAATGGCCGTGCCTGAGAACGAGACTAACAATATGAAAGTTTTATACTGGGGGAGGGTTTACTTCCAACGCTGGCACCCACACTGGTTAAGCCATACATCATGTTGACATTTGTGTATTTGGCCACGGTTTGCATGCATTTTCTGGCAGTGGCTCTTGGAAGAGACTGTTGCATTTTATTTTCCTGAACCTGTTGCTACTTTTTTCTTGCGCAAAGTCCTTAGGCATTTGATCTGTTGATCTTATAGCGTTTGGCACTGTTTTAGTGACTACACATGCAACTAGTCATTACGCACGAAAATCAAATTAACTGGATATTGTTCATGTTCTTCACAGAATTCTCAGATTTAAGTAACACAACAGTTGGTACTAAAGGGTAAGCATTTGAAAACTACTGAGAGATCAGAGCTAACATCTGATGGAAGATTTTAAAAAAAAAAATCTTTAAAAGAACAAAGCATTTATTCATAATAATGGAACTAAAGTGACAGATAAAACTAAACCGGCCTCAAAATGAATTGACAGCCCCTTGAATATACTTCTGTAAGTATGAAATTGGATATCTATTTTGAAACCTATACTGACTGAATGCCTGCTAACTGAAAGCTGAAATGCTAAACAAAGTGTGTGGCTCTTATGTGTCCATTATACTGGATGTAGAGTGCAATGACAGGGCTTTGAACAGTAGTGATTGGCATTGAGCAAGAAAACAAAGTGCACCAACATGACCATCCATGACACAGGACACGTCAAAGTGTCCTTACGCTGCTTTGAGTTTGCTTGCTTGGTGACCCCAGCAGGTTAAGCAGATAAGTACTGTTTTCAGATAGGCTTGGACATCCAACAGAAGCTTCAATAGAAGCAACAGAGTCAGGTGACAGAAGGACAATGATGCCAGCAACACACATGAGACATTGGTCATGCTCTCTATCCAAGATGTTCTTCTCAGTATGAAGAAGGCCTCCTGTCACCGTCAAGCCTTTGAACCATGGCACTAAAGTGCCATCGACCCCATCCGACCCTCACCAAAACCAAAGTTATTAACCTTTCAATACATTTCAGCTGTAACAACTGGTCTCAGAGTTAAAGTAGCCACATTTCATCTGCACCTTAAAGGGATATCTTAAAGTTTTACCTCAAAACATTGTGTGCTTTTAACGTGAAAAGTACCTAACAGAATTTACTTAAAAGAATTAACGACACTCAGAGCTCCATGACAACCAGCCTTGGCTACTCGTCATTTGTGATTGTTCTTCAGGTTCCTTGTGTTGAGACTTTCAGATGAGATCTTAAAAGACATTCTTGCTACGGAGTGGAAACGTTGAAAGTCCATCTGCGGATGCTTACGTTTACATCCAGTCCAAGTTAACATGTATGTTACTCAATCCATCATTACCTGAATAATTCAGTCAACATCTACCGTGACCTTTCTATACACCTTTTCTTCGCTCTGAAAACACGATAGATCATGTGTGGCGCACAGCAAAACATAATGTTAATAATTTCTGCAACTAACAATATAGTGAAACGATAATAACTACACTGAGTTCCTTTTACATGACTTGTACCTACAGTAGAGACAGCTCCATTTTCTCCATCACTCATCAGATCAATTACCTGGCAGTCAGCGAAGGTTAACTTTGGTCAGAGACCTTTCAATTGAAGAATCTGACCCATCAAAAGTGTCAGTGGACTGCTGTGGTGTAAAGGTGCCACGGGGGGTGACCTCTGACACAGTGAGAGACACCTAGAGTAAACCGGGGAGTGTCCCCATTCCCACCCCCTCACTACCCCCCTGCCGTGTTGAGGACGGTCACAGCCGAGGAAGCCAAGGCGACAGGCGGAACGGCAGCTCCCAGCTGCTCAGCCCTGGACCATTGCAGTGTCCTGCCGGGGGGACTCTAGCCCTTCCTCCCCTGTAGACACGGCAAACTTTCTGCCCACCACTACCGCCACATATGTTTCACCGCAAACAGGGAGGTTCCTCGGTTACCGTGAGTGCTAATTATAAATGTAATTTGCATTTTAATTAGAATGGTTGAAAATTATAGAGCACCAGCTGGATGATTTTGAACACTTTGTCTCCCTCCCTTACAAAATGTGTTATGCTATGTCTTGTATTTATTTGTGCTTCACTCCCCCAACCATCTTTCACTCCTATCAACATAATGGTCTTTATTGTTCCACTTCATTAATATGTGCTAACCAGGTTTACTGCTGCTTCTCCCACAAATCAAAAGATATTTCTTTCACACTCTTGTGTATGATACTGGTTAATAATTGGATGACCATCTACACATTTTAGAACATAATGTTCCGTTCTTTCCACAATATTTTTATAAGCATCTATGTACAATGGACTGATTGTGGTTAAAAACACACACACACACACACACACACACACACACACACACACACACACACACACACACACACACACAAAAATGAATATTAGCTCAGGTTGCAGACTATAATTGCCAAGATGTATCTTAAAGAAATTGCATTATGTACACAAACAGTAGAAACTCATTAGACTTGGTATATGCCGTCTCATTATTTGCCTACGCAATTCAGTAAGGCTTTAGTTTGACACAGTTATTTGTAATACACAGAATTAAGGCAAATAAGGGACAGAAAACTCCCCTCCCAAGGAACTAGTTTGATTGGTGATGCACTTGGCTTAGGCTCAAACATGGCAAATCATCATGTGTGGGCTAGTATGTTCCCCCAGTTCAGTCATTATTTTCCAATCCATTTAATTTACCCTCATCCCACTATTGTTTCTCCCTGGTCATTCTCATTCTGTTGCTCTCTTCCCCTGGGTGTCCTTGCTCAATAATTGTCATTAATTGATTGACAGCCCTGATAGACCCAACTAACCCTTGTCTTGCTCTCATGTCTGTTCTTAAATGAGAACTTGTACATCCAATGACCCTGTCAGCTCATCAACATCCCCTTAATAATATTCAGCATATATATCCATTTTCAGTTTTATAAATAACCACTGTGTGGTACATGTACCAACTTCAGCACATGTTCTGTGTGACTGACATTGACTGGCTGAGAAGTCTTTCATTGTCATACATCGGAAACTTGAATAATTCACAGTTTAAGTGACCAATAGCAATGTAGACTTGGTAGTCATCCTGTGGAGTATACGTCACTGTTATAGTATTTAATTCCAGATAGCTCACGTGCAGAAAAAGTTCCAGCATACCTGAGTTGTTATTGTCCAAACAAATATTATGATTCAATATGTTTAAGACCAAAATATTATTACTTTTATGTCAAATCACAATAATACTTTCACTGCTGACAATAAAAAAAAAAGGATTGAGCTGATAATGATGTGAAACATCATTACTCTATTTGTTTAGATGTGCAGCAGTCATTATGACTTTAGTAACTTACATTATTTTGTTTTCACTATTTGTAACCCAAGGGGGTGTGGTGGTGCAATGGGTTTGCCCAAGGCCTGCTCTCTAGTGGGTCTGGGCTTCAAGTCCCACTTGGGGTGTCTTGCAGTAGACTGGCATCCCATCCTTGGTGTGTCCCCTCCCCTGCCAGCCTTATGCCCTGTGTTGCCGGGTTAGGCTCTGGCTCCCCATGATCCTGTATGGGACAAGCAGTTTCAGATGATGTGTGTATTTGTAAGCCTGAGTAAAAAACCTTGGGAAACTACATTTTCCTTACATTGTTATCCAATGAGCATGTTAAAGAGGCATACAACTCTAAACACTGTTTTTTTGTATAACCTCACAATTACGGCTTTACTGAAGTAACAGTTTTAGATAACATCTATTTAGTAACATATTACTTGCATCCCTCCACAATACACATATGGAATCATATACATACAGTACATTTTCACAATTGACTAGTGGCCCCATGCAACCCTAAACCTGTCATTCTGGTTTAGTGATTCAGTGATTCCTCTGCTCTGGTCTTTCCACCAGCTCCTATTTCAAGGCAGGATTCACTCACACTAACCAATTAGTCACAGACACAATGTGTCACAGACAGGGAAATTTTGAAAATGGACAAGGTTAGTGTAATTTAACTATGGGAACTACCACTCTGTAAAGATAGCACAGCAAATGAGCAAAGTCTACAATTAGAACTGAACATTTCTCTGTGTTTCTTACCTACAGACCTTTATCCTTATTACACACACTCACACACACTAGTCCTCTGCTCTGGTCATTCCACCAGCTCCCATTTTGAGGCAGGATTCACTCACACTAGCCAATTGGTCTCTACATGGCTTGGCTGCTCTCTCCTCCAGCCTCTTGTGTCTCTCTGCTGTCTGTAGCACAACTTCCCCTCTGCTCATACCTGCCTGCTCTCTCCAAGGAAGCACTAAATCATTCTCTCTTCTCGCCCCCAAGCTGTGCAATGAGCTTCCATGCAACATCAGGTGTGCCACTTGTCTTATGACTTTACATGCGCTTTTATACACTCTTTACTCATTCTCCTGGAACTGCCTAAGCATGATCTTCTCCATAGTATTTCACTGTATTTTTTTACTCTTGTTTGTTTGCCTTTAATAGTAATCTTTTGTGCTAGTTGCAACACAATACCTAATTTTTTTACTACATTTAAGGCTGTAATAATTCTAACTTGGTAAGCCCTTTTTAGCTTTTATTGTTCTAACCCTTTAAATTGCCTTTAGGTGTTAACTTAATTAGTTGACCAACTAGGGTGGCACAGTGGCTTACTAGGTAATGTTCTGCATTTGGATGTAGGTTTAAGTCCAGCTGTCTGTGTGGAGTGCGGGGGCACAGAAGTGCAGCAGGCTTGACTGGGTCCTAGTCTCTGGTGGGTCTGGGGTTCAAGTCCTGCTTGGGGTGTCTTGAAATGGACTGGCATCCTGTCCTGGGTGTGTCCCCTCCCCCTCCAGCCCTGCACCCTGTGTTGCTGGGTTAGGCTCTGGTTCACTGCAACCCTGCTTGGGACAAATGGTTTCAGACAGTCTGTGTGGAGTTTGTATGGTCTTTATGTGAGTTTTCTGGGGGCTCCAGTTTGCTCCCACAGTCCAAAGACAAGTGTTTCAGGTTAACTGATGACTCTGAACTGCCCTTAGAGTGTGAGTGAATGAGTGTGTTCCACTACCCTACCATGGACTGGACTATTGTTCAGGGTGTACTCTACCTAGCCTTGTGCCCTGTGCTTCAAGAAAAGGCTCTGGACCTCTGCAGCTTTGACTTGAAGAACCTGTTAAGGAAAAAGAGTGAATGAATGAACGGAACAAAAATTGTTAGAAATGCGGATATTAATGTTGTTGACAGTGATATAACCACTTAAGTAGAAGTTATTTAGCGATCATTTGTTATACTCAATAACAGCATAACAAAAAACACTGATTGACCAACAGGGAATATTTATTTCCTGTTTTCTTTGCCAGTTTAGCCATTGCCAAGTCTTTCTTATGCTCGACTGACTGCAACGCCTCCCTGTACATGCCAGGAAGCAGTGGGCAGTGGGCGTGTGCTCCTTGGTTTCACACCCCTACCAATTTACTTATTTCTTGCACCAGAGGTCACATGGCCCCGGGCAGGAGAGTTATCCTCGACTGGAGGAACATTGCATTTCTCACTGCAAGTAACTGGCAACCAATAACTGCCTTGCACAACTCCTGTAGGCACTGTTAGTGTGGCAAGCCAAAATACCATAGCCAACTTAAATCAGCCAGGACGGCATGAATACAACATGGCATGGAGTCAATAAGGGTCTGGAACTGTTCTCCACAAATCTGGGACCGTTATTTTGTAAGGAATTCCTCCAATTGTCAATGTTTTTATAAAGGCTAAAGTATGGTCAAAGGCACCTTTCCTGGCAGCTCATCAGATGCTCTGGAATGAAGCCTGAGGACTGAAGATCAGTAACCACTTCTGGACCATCCTGAGGGACAAGTCTGCCAGATAGAAAGAAATGCTGCATCATGAGATGCAGATGTTCACTCAGGACAAGAGCATAACACACTTAATTAACTGTCTCCAGCTGGAATGACTGGACTGAAGACATGCCAGGAAAATGTCTGCTGTGCCATTATGGATGTGCCAGCTCCATTTAAAACTGGAATCCAGGAGAGTTCTTTTGGCTTTCACAGCATACACATACCACTGTGCCTTGAGATGGATAAGTGATGGCTTGTCAAGAAATTCAAAAAATCTGTGTGCTGTGCTCCTTGCACTACTACACCAAATGGTCAGTTACTCCAAAGCGATAGAAGCAGTTTTCATGACAATGGTATCCAGATCAGTAAAACTGACATTAATAAAACTGTAATTTCCACTTAAGCAGAATTCTCACCATCTTTGCATCCCACTTTTTAAGTACAATGCTGTATTTATTTCCACCCATTATTGTTCTGCAATGTTTCCTTTTTTCCCTTAGAGTTATATCAGATCTTAAGACATTTTATTCAGTGTTTCAGCAATGTTCACAGCCCTAGTCATGTCATACTTCAGAACTGCTTTTACCCTTAAACCTTTACTTTTTTCCCCATGTTCATATGCATTTCATATCTAAAACAGTGAAGTTAACAGCACTGAGTTGAATGCCGGACAAACAGAAGAGCAAAGGAAAGTAACGCAACAAGGAATTCAAATTGTATTTGATGGAACAGGTCATCTTACAATGTGCAGTGAATATTATTGTACCATAGTGGACTTTGATCATCCTAATCTTTTTTTTTTTCTTTTAATAAAAAAAGCAGTAATGGCCTATTTTTTCCTCTGTATTTCCAAACACTACAAAAGGAAAGCCTCACTCCTCGTTGTTTCCAGTCTGACTTTCTTCTCAATGCACAAGTACAGTAAATAAAGTATTACAGATAATTAAAAAGTTCATAAATACTTCCTCTTGCTGAGCGAATTGCTGAATTGATCTGGTCAATTAAGAGATGTCACTGCTTTTCATTAAAGTATTTAATGCACAAAACTCTCAATCATAATGATGGTACCTGCCAAAAGAACATATACTACTGTGAAGAGTTTTGACTTTTTTCATTTGTTCAATATTTACCGCACACTTTGACCCTAACTGGGACAAACAGGTAATGATGTAAGGATGGATCGATAGTTCAATGAATGTAATCGAGTTAAGTTCAATGAATATTTATAGCACAATGAACTTTGTAGCAAATGTCCATCCACAAGAATGTATTTCAGTTTTTGGCAATTTTTAGCCTTCATTTAAAATCTCAGTTCTTAAACTGCAGCTGCAAATGCAAGGCTCACCTTGTCAGGTTACCAAAACATAAGAGGTATTTTCCGCCTTACAGATTAGTCTAAACAAAAGGTGAATCTTCCATTTGCACCATTGTGTTTCATGTGTTTTAAGTTTTCTGTTGAGAAGTACCTGAAGTGTCACACAAAAAAAGGAATTCCAAACAGGCCAAAAACTCATAAATTGTGTCATGAATGAGATAACAGAGATGACGGCAGTAAAACAATAGTCACAGTTCATGTCTATTGGACCATTGTTCCATATTCCTTTATGATAGGACCCAATAAGTGAAAGGGGAGCTATAAGGCTGTCATTCACTGGGCAGCCACACTGAATGCAGCTACAATTGCTGTGGTAAACTGATAGACAACTGCCATTCGAGCACAAGAAGTGGGGTCCTGGGAAAGTGAAAAGAAGATATATTCACTGAGTCTCAAAGTGCGTCTTGGATTTAGCCACCTAAAATGGGAGCTAAGTAATTTTTCTCTCTTTTCTGTACGTTTTTAAGACAAATAATAAGCCCATGAGCACACAGGCCCAGAGCTGAAAGAAACTTGTCACGGTGGTTGGTAACTAATGAAGACCCCTTTTAGTTTTATCCTCATCAATTGTCAAATATTGGAGTGTGTGAAGTGGTGTGATGAGGTGCAAAGACAGATATTTGAAGGGATTTTAAGTAATTTGAGCAATTACATGCTTAACTGGCCCAAGATAATCTGTTATCCTGGACTCTCTCTCTCTCTGGCTGTCTCGCTTTCTCCTTCTCTCTTGTACACAGCACAAGAGGGGATGCTTAGAGAAGCAAGATTTAAAGCACAAAGGCTGGCCCTGAATAGAATAAAAGCACCAGTGAAATTAATTGCCGCTAACAAACAGCAGGACTGCTTACAAGTTCTCCGTGCCACTCAGTTACCTTCCAAGAGCGGTGGATGAGTTTGCTGAATGGCAGCTGGAACCAGTATCTGAGAGAAATACACTAGAATATTAATATTTTATCAACGCTCTTATGGTAGATGATATCAAAATCAGTATTCATAACTACATATAGAGTGCAGGTTTTTACAGTGAATAAATAAAAAATGTCAAATATTTATAATAACTCTTTTACAACATATACTGTATTATTACTTACTGTATAAATATGCTTCAGTGACAACAGAACTGAGATATTACTATGTAACAAGTCTGTGGGCGGGTGGTTTTCATTCATCTTCAGTATCTTCAATCCTTCTGTAATCTTCTATAAATGTTTAGACATTGCATTTTCAGACCAATGAACCCCCGTAATGATTTCTTTGTCACTTTTGCCTAATCTATGTAACAGCCAAAACTGATCGAATCCACACAGCAACCAATGAACGAGAAGTGTTCTCCTCTGTGTAAAGCCTGCAGGCCACTACCATGCGCTTTTTTATTTAATTTATGATTCCACCAGTATCTATCTGGTCAAAGTTTGCAGCAAACACTGTTTTTCCCAAAGCCAATTTACAGTAAGTGAGCAATATATCCCAAAAGAACTCTTTTTTTTTTAACTGATCTGCAAAACGGAGCTTGGATGGCAGTCAGGAAAAGTGGTGCGATCTGGTTTCCGAGGGAGATGACTCCCCAGTTCTACTTCTGCTTGCAGCCATGCCAACACGTGACCATTCTCTCTGCCACTAGGGGTAGGGTGCATCATTAGGAACATCATTACTAACCGACACCACCGTCCCTAACAAAAGGCAAGTTCAGCACAGAAAAAGAAACAAAAAGTTTTTGCATATTATAACACTCATGATTGCTCATAATTGCATTGCTCCTTTGCAGCAGGGCTCTCCTATTACAGCACATACAGTAGCTTTATTGGAGAGGTTCAACACGAACATCTGTATGGAGTTTGCATGTTCTCCCAGTGTCCCCACAGTCCAAAGACATACTGTTCAGGTGTATTGCTGACACTAGATAATGCAATAAATGAGTTATCGGTTCCCTGGAAATTAAATTTTTATGGTAAGTTTAAGAACATGAAACAATCTATAAAATGTATTACTTTGCAGAATGTGAAAAAATTGCGTGGTATACTTGTTGAATGGTTTCCATTCTTCTCCTTTCTTCATTGTGAGGAACAGCATTTGAACCATTGTCTAACACAACATCCGAGGCTCCCCTGCATGTCTTCTTCTCTTATGCTAGGTTATTTTAAGTCAGGCACCATTACCTGTCACCAATCTCTGCACATTGTGACTTGGACCTCATTCCATCCAAGTTGCTTCTCCAGTGGAAATGTACTTCGTTTTATACCTTGGGCTTAACTTGATCAATGTCATAGTGAGAAAATAGTCTAGAGTAAAGATACACATCAAGCAGTAAATCAACAAAAGGCAGCAACAGCTATTCTACATGTGATCATGCTGTAAAGCTTAAATTACCCTGACTGAGGCAGTCTGCAATTTTAAGAAACATCATTTATTCATGCAGGACAATGTATTTATCTTCTTTAAAAAAGCTTGCTGCAATATTTTGAAATAATAATGGATTTGGGAATCATGGCCTTTAATTGCTTGTGGCTTGGAGTGTGTATTTACTCATTATTTTTCTGAATGGCTTTAGAAACTTGTTTATTTTTTAAATCATATAAAAAAATGTAGTCTCTTAAAAAAGGAGGAGCTAGACTCAGCCCATCCTCGGATAACGGATCAAGGAGATGATTAACTATACACAAGGCTATTTTGGATACTTCCAAAAAATCTCCGGTGTTGGCTCACCTGTCATTTTCAAGAAAACGAATATCCTTTCCCTCTGTAAAGAAGGCGCGTGGTATTTGTCTAGCCAGTGTGACCTTTCCACATACCCTCCTAGATTAGGTGCACAACATGGAAAATTGTGCTCTTGCAGCAGTCCATAAATCATATCTAGCAATTTTTCTATAAAGAGGTATGTAAATACCAGTGTACTATGTAGGTAAACAACACTAACCTTGCACAAATGGCTTGAAAATTGAAGAAAAGCACCTTATTTTTCAGCCAAAATTGCTTTTGAAGCCCAGTGCTGTGGCTGGGATGGAGAATGCATGAAATGATTTGTGCAGGGGGAATAGAAAATGGGTTGATGATAAGTACACTCGACACGGTTCCTAGGTGGTCGAGTTCTCGCCATGATCAAAGATATCATTGGTGTGCATTATTTCCCCCTCGTGGACCTAAGAGCGTGCGAATTTCAAGTGACACAGACATTACCTGCGTGTCTTCAAAGTAGGCAGGCAGCTTTAGAGCTTGCATTTCCTATTTCGCCGTGGATAACGTCAGATGTCCCCACGTCACACTCCCACAGCAGTGTGTTGTAAATAAGATGAAACAGACACTTCATAAGAGGGCAAAGCAAAGATCCTGCCGCAGTGCCACCATGGAGTTCGTACGGACTTGTCTCACAGCCCTAAAACTGGAAAACAGAAGAGCTTGGATTATTTCCTACAGAGCGTTCTCAAAGCTTTATCGGACTGGGAAGAATAGTATGCTGTATGTCACACTGTTCGGCCCTTGAGAATCAAAGAGGCTGTGGTGCAGTAACTGTTCTGCTAAACTTGTGCCTCATGCACAGTCTATAGTGTGATCCTAAGAGTGACTCTGTGGCTGGTTTTCAACGCGATCGCTCGCCATACATTTTTTTTAGTTTTTAAAGGGGGCTTCCTGATCTCCTGTCTGGCCTGCTTGGTTTTCTGCCATGCCTGGGCAGGATCCTTTTGGCAGGAAGAGCCTTCATCTGGTCAGCATGTTTACTGATGGGTTTAATGAGCGTCTGCATCCTTTGGCTACTCAGAGAATGTAACATCAAAGCCAATGAGAAATGTTCCTTCCCATTACAGTACTGTATGTTCCGAAGCAAATGGCTCCTTTAAGTCGTTACGACTCACAAAAATTACAGCCATGCAGATATTTTTCTCTTTCCCTCTCAAAAAATGGAAGAAAGTGTTTCTGGTTCCAGTTTCCTCATTGGTATTCTAGCGACACCTCAACAATTTGCAATCTGTCTCAAGGACTGCCATGCTCATCATCACGCTCAAGACTGATCATCAAAAGGACGGCTAATACCCAGCGTCTGGAGCTTGGTTTCACCACAGCACCTTTCCTGCAGGAGCCAGTCGCCCACCAAGTGTTCTCCTCCAACCCTAAGCAGGTTGGACACTGCAAAGCAAACCATTTCACTGCAGCTTGGAGAACTACAGTACTTGTGTTTGAAGCAGTAGACTGCTTTCCTGGTTTGAGAGTGATCGCTCAGTGGTAACAAGAGTGCTAATTTCTCCCCTGGTATATGACCCAGGCACCCTCATAAAAACCCTTGTGGTAAGAAACAAGAGCACAGACAGTATTTGCTTCTCATTTCCAATTCAGCTCAATGGAGACTGTTTAAGTAGTCTTAAGCAGGCTGAACCCATGCACATTTGGCTTTGATAAACATATGGTGAGGTTCTTCTGCCTGCCGGTAGCAGTGAGGTGCTGGAGGGCAAGTCATTTGTCATAGAAGCCAACTCTAAATTTCACTGTCTACTAAAAAGTCACAGAGAAAGATCAACGTTTTTAAAGTTCCCGCTCTCTTTCTGCTTTGAAATACACCAATCATAGCAAATTAAAGGTATTGCAGTAAACTCAGATGTGCAAAAACATGAAGGAAAAATGGGTAAAGAGGTAGAGTTAAGAAATTATTTTAGATCCTCAGGAGCAGCCCAAATTTTGGTGAAAAGGAGACAGATGTGGAAGTCAATCATCAATTCAATGTATCACATGAATACAGAATCCCAGAGAACAAAACACAGACTATATTATGGATCAATACCATAAAGAAAAAGATGACTCATTCTAGAATTACACTTCTATCTTTCCAAACCTACTGGTCCAAACCTATGGTGTCAAAAACAGAACCTCTCTGCTAGAGAGTGAAGCGGCTCAGAGGACCTTTTGGTTTAATGTTAATACCCTGGTGTGTGCGGCAGCAGTGATATTGGGGAGCTGACTGAATTCTCCACTCTGCTACACATGTTAATTGAGAGGCCAGATTTTAAAGGCAAATTTCATGTTTGTGCAGATGGTGGGAGACCCCTAGATAGAACCTTAAGTCAGGTTTACCCCCAAGCCTTACCTTCATGACTGTACTTTTTTTATTGGATGGATTCAGATCCCATTGGTACTAAAGTGTCTTTAGGGTTTCTGTTACAGCTTCCATGTCCTTGACTGAGCACAGCATCATCTAATACAGTGATTCTCAACCCTGGCCCTCATGCACCCCTGCATATCCTGGTTGTTGTTAAAGCCAATTGCTCAATTAATTATACATTACTGAGCTGTTGATTTAATGTGTTGCATGATTCAGATACCATTATACAGAACACATTAGCTCAGGACTGATGGTCATTTTTTTGGATGGAACATCTTTTATATGGAAAACATTAGTAAAATTGTCTTTTGTGTATGTTTCTCTTAAATGAATCATACAGCATTCATTATTTCAATTAAGTAGTTGAAACCAAAATTAGGTACTTAATTGCTCTTACCTTTTCAAAGATTAATTTAAGCACTTCATAGATCTAAATGAGGTTCAATACTAATTCATTCAGTAATCCTTAAGACCAATTCAATCAAGCATTGTACTTGCAAAGCTTTACATACAATTGATTGAACGCAGTTAAGTTTGTTTGACATGTTTTAGAATATGTGACTCAATGAACATTTCAACAAAACATTATTAAGAGGTCAGCTGCAAAAAAGCATACACAAGGAGCAGGGTTCTCCGATCCAGTAAGTTATGGCCAGCAAAGTTCTTATAATTTTTGAAATATTTTTAAAAATGGCATTTTTGACATTGTGGTGCAATGGGTAGTACTGTGGTCTCACAGTGCCTGGACTGTTTAGGTGTAGGTTTGAATCCAGCTCTGTGTGGAGTTTGTATGTTTTCCCTGTGTCTTTGTGGACAACCTTGCACCCAGTGAGTCTGTGCTGGACCCTGAACTGCTACAGCCCTCACCAGAACAAACAGTTACTCTGAGTGAGTGTCATGGTTGGTATATCTAGGTAGACTAGCCTGGTCAAAAAATCAACTGAGTATGGTAATTATTTGAACTTGGAATCCATCGCACATACGGTAGTGTTAAAGACATACATTTCACAGCTTTGACTACTCGCAGCAAAACTTTCATTTCCATGTACAGCACTGGAAAACGAAGAGTGGAATAGACTGGCAAAACACAACAGTGCCTTTGCAGTTTAGTGTTGTCTAGCCAAGCCGGGCAGCCTGTCCAGGAATGAGAGGGGTTACCTGATTGTCTGACTCTTCACGCTTTATTTATCAGCCACTAGGAGCTGCTCTAATACACTAGGTATGCTAACCCCCAGGGACATACCTGAGAAACTCCTAGAAGATTATTTACCTCTCACAACACATTAGGGACAGCAGGATATAATGTCCTAGGAGCCTTTTGCCCCCAAACATGCAGCTTATCTCATATAACTAGCTTTCCCTTACAGACTTAGCCTGTCTGAAAAAATAAATCTGTACTGCATGGGGACCATTTGCTGATAGTAAGGGAATGCAATAAATGGCAGTTCCACTGTGGTAATAAAACGTGAAACCAGTAAAAATCACAATAGCAAGAAAGAAAATGTCTAACAGTTTTTCTGTTATCAGTGAAGGATGCTGTGCCGCATATACCTACTGTACGAAATGCACACAGTGACAAATGGTGCACCCAGTTACTAATTTCTCATTATACATTGCCTTGGACAAATCATCAGTAAAATGAAGAATATTAACCATTATAATTATGCACTGACCATTACCTAAATCATCCTAGTTTTTCTCATGGACATTTAAACAGATGGTGACTCTTACATTAAAAATTGACAACAGCCTTGGCTAGTCCACAGATTGGAAACAGGTGTTTGCTTAATCATTTGGTCAAAGATCACAAAGTTAAAGGTTCAGGCCAGGAGAGGATGAGGGTTACGGTCACACTTTGTAGCAAGGTTGTGAGACATGATCTCCTGAAGTCTGGAGGAGTCAAACCTCAAGGTCATCCATTGGTGCTCTGGTCCAAGGATTTGGGCGACTAACAAATTCTCTGCACACCTTTAAGCCATTTATTACTCAAAGACCACACTGAATAGCAATTGCCCAGAGAGGAAGAAGCATCACGTTATAGACTAGGCATGGGCAATGGCAGTAACACAAAATGTATGTTTGTGTCTAATGTATTTGGCAATATACGTAAATACACATCTTGAGGCATGTTTAAATGTTGCATTTCAACCCTACAGAGATGCGTGTACCATCAGTGGACTGCATTCTGATGACCTGAATAAGAAGCAGGAGTCATTTTTGGCCCTTTAATTTTGAAGAAAAATCTGGGCGTTTATGTCTTATTTCACAGCACACTGCTGACAGGTTTCACTAAATAACACATTTTAATCAGCAAAACACGTATTTATCCATCAGCAGAAAATTATTCCATAAACTGCACATCTACAAAGTTGTCACAAAGAGCTTTACTGATATGTTCCAGGGGGAATCATAAAACTGGAAAACCCATTAGCAAATGTGAAAATTATTCAATGAGCACTTGCTGGAAGGCTATCAAGTATAACTATGAAGAAATAAATAAAAAATTCATAACAAACAGTACACAAAGTTACAAGAACACATTAACAGGATGGCGTTGTGAGCGCTGAAAAAAGACTTTTAAAATGCACAGTAAAAAAAGGCATCATAACATGAACTGGATTTTCATTTCAATGTGCTTTAAAAAAGGAACGTGCCAAGCTAAAAAGGAAAGAAATGTCAAGTAATCTCAGCTCTATCCCATGGTCCTGCGCTCTCCCTCCCTGAGCCTTTCCCAGGTGGCAAAGCTGTATGTCATAAAAAAAATTAAGATGACAGAGTGTTGACAGGAGTAAAGACATTCTCGTTTTCAGCCCTCACCAGAAAACAGAAATGACATCATGTCTTCTCAAACTGACACTCTAATGAATCTCATAACACCTGAACTTTTCTGCAGGGAGGGACCTTTGACTGAGGCCAGTTATACGATGTCATTAATGATGGGATACTGTATTGGACTCCAGTTATTTCGTGGCAGTCTCACCTCTACCTTGGCCTAACAGCTTGACATGGTTTCACTGTGCGTTTGGCTCTTAAATGATATCCTCTTCTAGTTGCTGCTCTCGTACAAAGCTACTGTTTATCTGTCATCTCTCCCTTTGTTTAAATACCACAGATGTCACATTAACCCGAAACAGCTCGAAACGCATGCAAATGCAAGAACTGAGAGCTTTGCTTGTAGGTCTGTCTTTAAAACCTGCATCATAGAGCTAATTAGTTCTGGTTCGATTGACAGTACAGGGTAGAGTTCATCTTTCAAGTATTTTTAAGGACGACACCAAAAATTTCCGCAAGATTACACGTCCTCACGGTGAGGAGGTAAGGAATGCAAGATGCAAGCAATGAACCGTTTAAAAAGATAATAAATAAATCTTTTACGGGGTTAGATATCGTCAAATCTGATTAATTTGATTCTGTCTGTTTTCTCTCTGAGGTACACACTGCCCAGACAACTTAAAGCACTGAAACATACTGCATGTGATTTAAAAGCCCAAGTGTTGTTTGCCTTTTGGGTCGGGCAAGGTCACCGCATGTCTGCAGGTAGAATAGCAATGCGTTTTGTGCTTTGAAGTCCTCCACTGTCAAGTTCCCACGTAGAGCCTGTGTTCTTTGGTCATGTATTCCTGAAAGCTCAGCTGCTCCTGCTCTGTTATTCAGCGGTGCCCCCACCCCCAGAGCTGGCTGGTGTTTCCTTTGTGAAGCCTGCTCTCACACTGCTCAGCCTCTTCTGTTCCACACCATGCAGTCGGCCTTTCACGGGAATGATTCAACATAAACAATCAACATTCACGCCTCAAAGAAGGCCCCCTTGGTCCCACCGCCAACCAATTAATTTCCTTCTGGATTCAGAGGAAAAGACAATCAGCAAAAATATGTATTCCACCTCCAGTAACGTGGCCGTGGAATACAAGGCATCGAAGGGATTTCAAATACCACCTGCTTCATTATACCCATTTCTAATGTCAGATACTGCCAAATAAATATTTTTTCTTCAATAAAGATATGCAGCACAGCTCAGCGGTTTTCAGACTTATAACGTAAAGAAAAAGGATGACTGGCATTGCCATATCTATGACCTACTTTTCCTTACAACTTCACATCCTTGAAAACCTTAATGTTTAGTGTGTGTTTGATCAAAACGGCTTTTGCTGCCTTGGTAATTGAAGCTTTTCTGTTTCTGTACGGTCCCCAATGAACTCAGCGGGGTCACAGTGTCCCGATGCTTATGTCTAACAGCTTGAAGAAGGCAGCAGGGTTCACGTTTTGGGTCAGCTGAGCTTCAGAAGTGACCGATCCAGTTTGTCCTCGAGGGGACGTAGCTGACAGATATGCTGGCGTTCACCAAAGGTCCAGCAATGGCAGCAACGATGATTCCGAGTGAGGAACACAGAGCAAGAGAGACGTCTTTTATCTCCAGTTCACAGCATTCCAAAAGGAGCTAAGCGTGGAAGGAAGCCAGGTTGCCCAGAGGAAAACAAATTGAGCCTCAACCCATTGGTGGCACTGGTGAACCCTACTTTTATCTATTGTGTTCCAGACAATATTGGAAAGGCACTGGGGCTGTGGTACATGGAGCACTGGTGTATTTTTCCTGGCAGTGAGATTTGGATGCACTGGTATTTGAAGATAGATGAAAAACAACAAACCCTTTTATTTACTTTGAGCAAAGTGAGAAGTTTAATGGAGACAGCAGGTCCTTCAGTGTGCCAAATCTCAACTGCGGCCTACATTGTCTCTCACATTGTTCTGGGATGCACATCCACAAACCGCACAAGACACTTCGCTATGGTGATGTATGTGTCATCAGCAGCTTCTGGCTAGAGACAGTGGCCTCCTACAATTAGAGCTTTTATTTAAAAATTAAATAAATAAGTTAATTAAAATAAAAAAAAAAAATCAGTGTTATGCAGAGTTAACGTTGTAAAGATGGAGTGAATGAAAGACATTAGATAAGTCGCCAAATGGCCGATGCAGAGTTTCATCATTACTAACTGCAGTACATGCCTTCTGCCACATTTTACCGTTTAGTCTGAATGAATGAAAGCAAAAGATGGCATACGTACATCATTAGTCATCTCCGTGTTTCAGGTTTCAAGTTTATTGTCATAGGTGCAAGTACTGTGTACAAGTATCATGAAATTCTTCTTGAATGCTTCTCCATAGACTATCAACAAAAACAATAGAAATACTTCACAAAAGAAAATAAAACAATGACAATGAGTAATGTATGTCTGTATATAAATGTCTGTACCACAGTGCAAGAAAATTACTTTTCTCTCAACATTACACATTGATTATTTTGTATGACATAACATCCTCAACAGGAATTCCACTTCCTCAACGAAAAATTGCAAAAAAAAAAAAAAAAAAAACAGAAAAAAAACAGAAAAATACAAAATGTGCCTTTTCCTTGGTGGTGTTTCACACTGCACGTTCACTAGCTGTCTTTTATTTACCTATGACTGAGAAGAGTCGTAACCCAAAGAAATTTGCACATTCTGCTTATTTCCTTCAAACCTGCTCTAAGATGCCTGTTGTGAACTAAAGACAGATTTCTTCCCTGTCATGCTTTCTGCTCAACAAACGATTTAATACATTTCAGAGCAATGTACTTTTCAGGCAGGTATTGCGCTTATACCTTGTCATCCTTCAGTGTGAGATATTCCCTAAAGGCAAAGTATTATTAGAAACACAAAGCATTCTGGAGAAGATTTTTGTCTTGCCTTGGCTTTTTATATCCTGGCCCTCCCTCCATTTCCTTATAGTAATTTTGTCAGAAGTTGAAAATGTCTTGATTTAGTTGTCGAGGTGCTCTGACCAGCGTCTCCCCGCTGTGCTAATGTGAACAGCATGTCCCGCTGCGCACCAGAGAAAGGCACTTCACGGCAGCCGCATAGCGGGCGGCCTTTATTTATGGAGCTGCTGAAATGAATGGGTATTAGTGTCCAAACATTTCACCATGCTCCTGCAGCTGCGCACAAAAGCCACTGGTTTTCAACAAATCTGCACTTTTATTCAAGAGGACTAAGGCAAAAAAAGGAAAAAAGAAAAAAAAGACCATAATGTCTTAAAAGACTTTAGATGAAATAGAGTTTGCTTTTCAAACAAATTAAAAAGAAAGAAACAGAGGATCTGAATTTCAGTAGGCCATTTCAATTGTTTAGAATAACTACACAGATGCGCATAATAATCAATTTAAAAAAAAAAAGGACACACACACACACACACACACACACATACAAATTTTACCCAGTTAAGTGATATTTTTCTTGTGTTTTGGTCATATTTGGGTTATTACAAATGCAAAGCAGCAGTGATTGTGAAAATACAGTGTTTCATTCTATCTGTGCGCATCAGAAGTCTAGGGATTTGTGCGGGGCCTCCTGCCATGGACCGCCCACCTAGAGAGCGCTCCGCCCCCCAGGTTGCCTCCTCACTTCTGCCCTTCCGTGCACACGTTCACCTCCGGGGTTTACATCTCAAGACTTTATTATGGCAAATACTGAACTTCCATTATTTGTACTTTTAGGATAATAGCTGGTAAAGTGGGTTCTACAACCTCATGAGTCACGGTGTGCTCTTTTTAACACATTGTTTCCGTGTGTTGACCGATTCTTAGCTGAAGAAACAATAGCAAATTAAAATCTGTTAATGCGTTATTAGTCATGAGGTTACATGTTTATACAGTTAGGACTGGGTGAGGGTTCTGGTTACTATGAATGATTGTTAGGTATGACCCAATATGTAAAACCACAGAATATGGAAAGGGTGTATTTTTTTTTTTCACGTGAATGTATTACTACTATCGCTACTACAACTTGTAGTTGTAACAGCAGTACTTATAGTATTGGTGCCAGCACTGGCATATTGGCAAATTGTTATAATTTGTTTACACCAGCACTCAAAAAGTAAAAATGATCACATTTTTGTATATGTAAATGTACACTATATTCTCACACCACACATTTTCGCACCGCTTTTTGACATCTTACCTTGCCAACATTTATATCACTTTTTTTTTTAGGTACTTACTGGTTTCTAATGTCAGTAAGACTAACACTTCTGATGCACTGATCACCCGTCAGTTAAAAGCCATGGACCCGAACCTGCCAAGCAGCAACTTCATCTTATTTTCTGTATTTTGGACCATAGGTTAGAATTCTGCCCCTCTCAGACTAGATCTATATTGCAGGCAGGCTATATTTTGCTGAAGACTCCCCAAGCTTAGCGGGGGCTTTTTGCCCCATTGCCCACAGGCAGTAGGACTATTTGTGATCCACGCCGGAGCCATTGTGAGTCTCCTACTGTCGGGGTCTTTCGGAGGGTCACTGGAGAGCAACTCGGCTTAATAGGTCAAAGTCAGCCGGCTCCTCCCTGCTCCAGAGGGGCGCTCATAGACCCCACCATTATGGGATGACCTTTTCTCCACACCAGCCAGCCCCAGCCCAGCTCCGGCAGAGTTCTGCCAAATCAGGGTCCTCATTTAAAGCACAACCATGACCGAACATTACTTCGCTGTAGGATCTGCTCTCAGAATAAACGCTGGCAAATGCAAACATAAGAAAAAGTGTATTGCCATGCAGAATATGAGTCTACTGCACAGCAAGTTGATGCTTGAAATGAGTATTTAAGCACTTATTACAAGCAGTAGGTATAAAAGAAAAATTAACCATTTGAATATGTTGTAGACTTTTTGAATTCCTTTCTGAAACCCCTGTTTGAGACTGTAGTGAAAAGAAACTTCTGCAGTTGAAAAGCAGAATATGTCACTGAAATGTGTCCTTTTAGCCAGTTCCTAACCCTGTGACAATTTGCTACACAGTGCCTGTGACCCAGACATAGTGAGGTGAGATGTGCTGGTTGAATGTGGAGTATGACTTTAACACTGCGAGTGTGGTTAACTGAAGGCTCAGACTTTTCAGATATGATATTTCTGTGATCTTTTTGCCATGCCGGTATGTTTTGCATGAATGTAGTGCTACAGCAATTTTATACCTCTTTCAAAGAAGAAAAACATTTATGGGTATTTGCACAGAAACAGGGGCTTCAAGGGCATCCCTTTAGCTTTCAGTGCCAACGCATTGAACCATTGCATGTTATTTGAACACTTCTGCATTTGTCAAACAGTTCAATCTTGAATTAACATACTTCTTTACGCAAATCACACCATTGTTACTGAGGGACCTTCAGTATTACTGCAACATCCTTTTTCAGCTCTAACCAAATAAATTAAATTTAGGGTACTCAGCTTGGCTTGAGGGGGCACAGTAGTGCAGCGGATTTGGCAGGGTCCCGCTCTCTGGTGGGTCTGGGGTTCGAATCCTGCTGGGGGAGCCTTGCGATGGACTACTGTCCCGTCCTGGGTGTCCCCTCCCCCTCCAGTCTTGTGTCCTGTGTTGCCGAGTTAGGTTCCGCTTCGCCGCAGGACAAGCGGTTTCGGACAATGTGTGAGTGTATGTGTGTACTTGGCTTGTGGGTAAGTGGGAGGCACAGTGCTGTAGTAGGCAGCTCCAGTGCCTCACAGCACATTGGCTGGGCAAAGATGCATGTTTGACCTCTGCTTAGTCTGTAAACAGTTTTTCTGTTCTCCCCATGTTGGTTTCCTCCAGGTCCTCCAGTCCTTCCACAGTCCAAAGAACCCATGTTTCGGATGAGTTATTAACTCTAAACTACTCTGTGCATGTATATGTATAATATGTCTATACATGTGTGTTTATACACACACAGTGTTGCTTGAAAGTATGTGAGCCCATTGTGTCCCTTAGTTTTACCATGGAATAGTTATTTAATGAGAAGGAGTCTTTGTCACCTGACATAAGCGGTGTGTAATTACCAATTCCTTATGTTGGTTTAGAGAAAATCTTGTGTGTAGAAAAAAAAGTGGTGCAGGTGCAAAAATAAGTGAACCCGTAATTACTTTGGTTAAACCAAATAGGTAAGTAGAATCAGTTGTGGAAATCACAGTCATTTTTTTCATTTCATACACTTATTTTAAGATTTAGATCATATAAGTTATTTTAATGCTTTACATTTAAATTTATATTTATTTATGTAGTGGACATTTTATCCAAAAATAATGACCATCCCTATAGGGTTCACATACTTTCAAGGAGCGCTATATATAGTATGTATACATGTGTTATGTAGTACTGGTGTATAGATTGGTACAGATTGTAGTAAGTTTACTGTTGCATATACAGCACTGCAAGTCACCATGGATAAAGATTGCTGGAGAAAATCATCTGCTAAATGAATAAATGAAAATACAGTGCTTTTCCATTGTGAAAACTGGTGTGTGAGTGGTTAATTTGGGGGTTGTATTTTGGTTTAATACTTTTATATTAATTATTTTTATATTCATATAAAATTAATATGTCTAAAAACTCTATTTTGCATTGAACAGTGACAGGTAGGGCTTTTAGAATTCCTCTAGTAATAGTTGCTTTCTTCAATAACTATATCCTATAGCATATGTTAACTGTATTCATTGCAACTATGTCCAGTTTTAACAGATTTTGTGTTTCAATAATTAGAATGAAAATAGTGTATTCTGCATGTGTAGTACAATCCATGTAACTCATGCTCACTGTGTAAGCACGCAAGTGAACCACTGTAATGAGGTCAGACCCAGTGCAACTGATATCATTACAGGGACTGACTTGCCTGATCCTAGTGCCATGGATTCAGGGATGCATTTTGACAGGCCTGATCCTCTCCTGCCACTGGAGCATGGACTACTCTCCAGGTTTCAGCAACCTCCATTCAGTAATAATTTCATCGGTCCCCTCTGGACAACGATGAACTGTGACCACAGCAGCCATTTAGATAAACGTCAGTCTTAACTGAGCTTTTTAGCTGCAGTCTACAGTTTTGTTAGTGTTGGCTTCAGGACATGAAAATGCCACTATAGTTACTCATGTTGCTTAAAAAAGTAAAACAATATATTGCATTAGTACTTTGTGTAAAGCATAACCATTACTGGTTATATTAGACTGGCATCTGTGTTTCTGGGCTAGGCTCTGGCTCGCGGCGACCCCGCTCAGGACAAGCGGTTGTTGACAATGGACGGCTGGATGGATGGTTATATTAGTTTGCGACACATTTATCCGAATACAAAATTTAGTTCTGATATAAATTTTAAATGGAAACAGAGAAACAGTTTCTTCCTCATACGTTCGGTGTAAAGGAAAGACCAGAAAACCAAACAAATTAACTCCTTACAATGTAAGGGTACTTCAACTGCATTTCATTTTCAGTCATGTACACAGTGTTGATGTGTATACCATGTTTAGCTTTCAAGCAATTTCTCCAAACTTTGCATATCCATGTACTGGTTTGCCACATAGAAGCACAAGCCCATAAAGAGGGATACTTACTGTTACATTGCCATATGATTTAATCACGAGTGTACATAAAAAATAGACATTTCCTGCTGGAAAGCACATCTCACGTATCTAAGAAAATGCAATCGACTGAAATGTAGACAAATTAACTGTAATATTACTGTTTAGTTTAAAAAACCTACGTTATGTTACTTTGTTATAATCAAAAGTAGTGATATTACAACACTGCAGTATTTCACAACGGCAAAGGCAGTTACACAGAAGAGTTTTATGTTGATTAGTAGTTACAAATACACATCATTTATAAAAAAGGTCTGCTATCAGCACTTCACAATGTATATTTGTAAAGCTACGTGAGGCAGCAAACAGAGATCAAAAAAGACAAATTATTCAGTAACTAAATAATAGGTGCGTGTGGTAGGAGAACAGTGCCAAAAGTCGTAACGAATGTCAAATGAAGAAAAAAGAAATGGTTCACAAGTCAAAGCTCAACAAAAGTAGTAGACTGATACTTAACAGGACAGCTGACCAAAAACCAGAAACCAGAGAATTAAGAATGTGGTGATGTGGTGATTCATGCTATGATCATGGCAAAAGTGGAAAAAAAAAAAAAAATAATAATAATGGCATGGCTGGAGAAGCTGTATGCAAAACCATTCCCAAGATGTGAAAAAGTAATATATGTCACGCCCCCAACCACCTGTCCAACTGCCCGCACCTAGAGCTGATCAGGAGGCAAGGGGTAAAGAGGCAACCTGGACATTCCTGAGTGCGGAACTTCGTCAGAGAAAACTGCAGCGCTTCATGAACGTCCTGTACCCTTCTGTTTCTCCTGTTTGGCTACTTGACCCTGTGCTTCTGTCCTCCTGGTTTTCGCCTCTGCCTGTCCCATTGATCAACATTTGTAGATGGACTGAGCTGTGCCTGTCCCTGACCATTCGCTTGCCTGCCCCGTTGAATAAAGACGCACCTGCAACTGAGTCTGTCAGCTGGATCCCCGAGTACGACATGACGATATGGTCTTATGAGTTTTCTCTTGTCATGGTATGTATAGCCATCTTCGGAGAGTCTTTGATGATTGCTCTACATGGTTGTATAACCATCTTAGAATCTAAAAGTCTTAAGTCAATGGGATGACCAAGTGCCCCCTATAGTGCAAACACAATTCCTCCCATCACCAAGATAAAATAAAGCTGCAGGTTAAAGTCAAGCACCGGTCACGGCCTTTTCAATCACCAGATATAATCACTACTGAAACTTTATGGGCAGTTCTGGCAATTCAGAACCTGGAGTAATTTCCATCTTCTCCATCCATGCCTGGAGAACACTGCATTGTGAACAATTGTCCAGTACCCCAATACCTACAGTTCAGGACAACTAAGACAGCATTTCAAGGAGGGCTGAAACTGTTCTAAAAGCAATGGTGGCCCTAATATTAATTAATCATAAGTAAATACTGTTTCTATCATTTCATAATTTTTTCCACCAACTGTGCCTTTATGCACTGAAAATTGTTCATTTGAAACTACCTTTCAAGATAAAAACTTTGTTCAAAGTGGTCGTTGCAGAATAATTACTATTGCCATATTGTAGGTGGCTCCAAACTTCTGGACGGCATTGTATGTAACTGAATATTATAATAGCACTTTTTCCCCCAATTCTCTTTCCCCTTTGTGCCAGGTCTCATTTGCACAGCATCTAGCTAGAGTCAGTTGGTCTGTGTGTGTGTGTTTTGTGCTATTCGCCTTTTGTCTGTGACAATTAGTTTGAGGATATCATTATGGCATTTGCCAGTAACAAGCATTCTTCTGTTCTAATTTATATCAATTAGTAGGGGACAGTAATTCAAGTTGACGGCATAGTGCGTGTTGAAAGGCTTGTTATGGTGTTATGGCGGCAGCGTGGCAATCCGGCCAAAAGCCACAGTTTTTTCTACTCATTTTCTTTCTTCCACAGCAAAGAGTTCAGAGAGGGGTGAACAATGGCAGCCAGTGCTTTGATAATTAGTTATTGATTGAGAACAATGCGGCGTCGTGTACTGGTGTATTAGCCAGACGCCAGTGGGTCGCGACGCCAGAGGCACCACTCATGCATTATTGGGCAAAAACACATCCAACCTCCTTAGGAGATGTTCTTTTATATTTTAATTCCTTTTCTCTCTGTTTTCCCCCCATCAAAGACTTCATCAGTTGAGGAATGAAAGAGTAAAAGCACTACTGTTGGTTTGCAACGTGACTTACGGCAATTTTCCATAGGAATGAATAGCCTGGGAAGCCACCTGCTATAGTGTAATGTTGCAAATGTTATGAATGATATACGCTCAGCATCATTAACATATTGCCTAAAGATCACAAAATGGAAGGAGTAAAGCTAAATAAAATTATATTTTTTATGCTAATAAATTTGCCGGATCAGATATGTGTCCATACAAAAAGGCACAAGAACATAATTGAAATATTATTTAATTATAATCATTTCATTGCTGTTGATGAAAATGATAACAGAAGAAATATGTGCCAATTCGGTTTTTTAGAAAAATTATAAAAAAAAAAAAAAAACCAACAGGGAGACACTTTGTAAGGGAACCCAGTCTCATGTGACAGCTAATGTGACAGTCACACCGTGCAGAATCCCTCGTAACAACTTACTGCATCTGTGTGGCTGGGACACGATCACACCCTGTGAAGGCGCAGCTGGCAGGCAACTGGCAGGCTGGCAGCATGAGATGAACAATGAAAATGTGTCGTCTCTAGCATCGCGCAACCCCTGCCCTGCTGTTGAATCTGACGGAGCAGGCCTCCGAGGGCAAAGTCCTTTCTTGGAACTAATTAAAGATATGAAATTTTAAGACAAGGTTGGTAGCTCCGAGGAGAGGCTTCTTTCCATCTTAAGGATGGAGCAAACCGTGAACAGTTCACCCAGAGACACCTCGCAAAGCTGATGAGCCGTGTGACGTATTACAAAACTATGACTCAAATCATACAATTCAGAAGATAATGTGATCTTCAGCTTTTAGGACTTGCAGAATCTCAAATCACGGTAACAATGCTACATTCATTTTTCTCTATTTTACAGAATCAAATTTGTGGTGAAATTTTCAATCAATGAATCAATACCCCTATACATAGTGCATTTAGCAATCAATGTGTCAATGAGATTTTTAAATGCCCTTATATTCATTCTAAGGGAGAGGCCAGGTTATGAGTATGCAGAGGACTGCATATCCAACCAACTCACAAGTAATACAAAAAATTTGGGAGATTTGAATCCTATCATCTGCAAATCATACTGATGCCTTTTTGGTCAGCTCATCCATCAAGCGTTAGCTGTAACAAGGTGCACTGCCATCATTGTTTCACAACCTTTCCGCCTGCACTCCAGTCATGCTGCAGGGGTTGCCAGGTTAAGAGGGAAATGGCAAACTGTGGTGTGCTTTGAGAGGAGAACAGCATCACTATGGCTAGCTATGAAAGCGAAGAAGGATGAGAGCAATTCCCATCCCGTGGAGCATGACTGCTCAAGGTTGGGGTGAAGTTTTGGAGCAAAAATCTCCTTTGTCCGATGCAATTTAGGCCATCCTTTTCATTATTCAAAATAATTCTACACATATGAAAAAGGAGCTAACACTGAAATTAACACGGCGGAGCTTAAGTTAATTACATGTATTAAATTTAATGCTTTTTCAGACTATTGAGAATAATATGCAAAGTACTATATGTCGCACTGCTTTTTGTACGTTTTGCAGAACCACAGTGGCCGCATAATGTCATAAACTTTGTGGTGTTCATGAATGATGAACGCTGTGTGCGTTCAGGGCTGTCTCCAGCGTTACACATTGTGCAGCTGTCATCGCTGGCACTCAAAAGCAGATGAAGCAGTCAAACTATTCGCATACTTACAGAGCTCCCCAACCACAGGCACAAATGCCTGTGTTCTGTGTCGCTCGGAAAATATGTTCCGCTTCAAAGCAATGGGTAAGAGGTTGGATGCCAGGTCAAAGGCCAAATGCATTTTGAAAGGAGGTTCCCTGCCCCTGCAACCGGTTTTCACAGCATCCTGTCCCCTCTTCTTGGGCCTTCATTCAGCCTAGACTTAGGCTGAATTGGCAGGAGCTTTCAAAGAGCCTGGCAGCCTGGCCATCCCTGGGAGATGTCTGCTGACATCTCTCTCAGCCCGCCTCCACCAGGCTGCACCCCACCCCACCCCATCCCACCCCACCGCCACAAGGGGCTCCCCAACCGAAATTCAAATCTGAAAGCTACGCGCGAAAGACGTTCCTCACCTCCCGGGTTGTTTTCTTTTGGTGACAAGTGGTCTGAGACTGCTTTTTCCTTCTTTTGTTCTCCTTCACATTATTTAACAATATCAGAACAGAGCCATGAGGGGAGGTGGGAGGGCGTGATTGACGGAGAGTGCCCTTGTCAACAGTGAGTTAAAATCAATTCACTACATGTACCCTGCTGTTGTCTCAAGGCATTCAAGGCCCAGTGCTTACTTATTTATTTATAGAAAAACTGTTTCATGGCATCATGGAATTTTTAAAAACACAATTAAATTTATTCTTTCGAAATGTCACCATATTACATGCAAGGACACCTATCAGAACCTTGTTCAGTATGACACCGGGAGGTTTTATTTCTTCCTGGTTCGCATTTCTGCTGAAACTCCTTATTTTCATAAATTAAGTAATTTTTAAGATACAGAAGCCTTCATGTGAGGTGTGAATTAATTTTTTCACTAAACGGAAGAGAAAAGTAGTCACAGACATAGCTGGACCTAACTGCAACTTTTTGTTTTTTTTTTTTCTTCTCACTTTCTCAGACTCACTATCTGATTCATACAAGACTGACCACGGCAGTGTGCGGATGCTGCAAATCTCAGACAGATATAAAACATGCAGAAACATCAATAGACAACAGGCCATCTGACAGTGTACAGACAAGCCGCCTGATGGCTGAAGAGAAGGGAAAGGTTAAGGCTCTGGGGGTGTGTGTAAAACGTCAAACAATCAAAGCTTATTTAGACATCAAGAAAGCCTAAGAAAGACATAATAAAACCATGTTACCGCCTGGAAATTTACAGAACAAGTTAGGCAGAACATGCATGTGTGAACACAATGCCTGTAAGTACATCTTAATGTTTCCAAGATAATAGGGGAAAAAAAGTGAAAAAGCATGTAAAGTCAGACATTAGAAAAACAGGAATTATGACTGGAAGTTGAAGCTCATTTATGAAAGAATTTGACAACGTTCAGTCCAGTTCTTAGACTGGGGAAATACTGAGACTGGAGGACAACTTTTTCGCACCCAACTGAGGAAATAAAATCCTATCCCAAAAAAATATGAAAAAAATCTAACATCTAGTGAATATACTATCGCTCCAAATACCAAAGTGAGAAATGTAGGCGTGATTATCTCTGTTGAGTCACACATACTGCAAAATATGTGCTTATATCATGTCTGCAGGATTGCAAAACTGAGTCACTTCATGATATTAAAAAAAAAATCCTTGCTCAGAATTTTTCTTATTCCTTTTAATTTTTCTAATTTCTTATATACTGTACTGCTCTTGTAATGGGGAGCTACAGTATGATGTAAATATATTGAACGTCTGTATGCCACAGGCACTCTTCTTTGCATGCAGTGTCATTTATTCATGTCCCTGGATCACGGCCCGCTGTACTAGACCACTACCAGAGGGCAGCCAGATGACCACTGGAGGGCACACGAGCCACCTACACAAGCTTAACAAGCTTTTTGCAGGCAACAGAGGAAGGAAAAATCTCTCTTACACACACACACACACACACACACACACACACAAAACTCTTTAGTAAGCAAGAAGATGCAAAGTGATTAATGACAAAAACTTCCACATCATAACATAGAACTGTTAACCTTTATTTAGTTGATACCTTTATCCAAGGTGACTTAATCGTTACATTTTCCTATTTCTATAGTAGAGCCTACGATACCAATTCGGTGCAAGTACCTTCACCAAGAGCATTTCAGCAGAAGCGGGATTCAAACTGGGAACCTTCAGATGACAAGGCAAGGCTCCAACTCTACATGACCTGCTGCACAGGCTCTATAAAACACAGTGTGTGTGTGTTTCAGTTACAAAACATTGCTGTTATGGGAGATACATTATGGGAGATTAAGTAAAGCCAGAAGTCACTTTCATTTAATTTCATTTGTAATTTTTGTCTTGCTCTTCATTTACATTGTATACTTTATGTGTTTTGAATAACACTTTTTTAGTTGAATATTTGGAAATTTCATGCCACTAGTATGTCTTGTATGCTTTGTTTCCTTTTGCTTCCAAAACTGCTTAAGGTCCTCTATATTGGTCTCTATTTCCTGAACCCTTCACGCTGTGATCACCAGCCCTCATGCTGCAGGCTGTCCGGTTGTGTGGGCTTTCGTCCCAGTCCCCGCATCATTAACTACCATTTGGTATTTTCATTACCTTTTGGCAACACTTAACTGCTGTTTTACAAGTACTATGACAGTGCTGTGGCTTTTGCTCAGTTTTAAAGCCCTTTGAAATGTTTGCTTTTTCAGTATACAACTGTCAGTCTCGTAAATTCCAGGATGAGAATTGAGAAGTGCTGGTTAAAACTTTATATATGTATACACATATATTAATGTTTTCTCTCAATGTGTTATTCGGATGACTTAGCAACTGTAACAGCACAATAAAAAGTTTAGCTGTTAAAATCTGTTTTTGACCTTTGAGACAGTCTGGAGTGATTCACAGAAGAGCCAGTTTGCTCTCCTTTTCTTTCTCGTCATCACAAAATAAGGAGCAAATCTTCAAACCACATTCATTTTTCTAGTAATTATACACGTGGTGCCGTTCTCACAGAACACAGCATTAAATTAAGATTATGAAACTGCCATGTTTTAAGGTGAAAGACCACAATCGTAGCCATAGCCTTCTGCATGCCGGTTGTGACTTTCTAATGGAAGCTACAAGCTGTACACGCGGCCTCTACATTCACACCTTGAGTCAACTCATTATCAGTGTTAATTAGATGAGTTATGAAGCTATGCAAAGTGCTGAGTAGCCCACTTCCAAGGCTTAATGATAGTTCTAGTCTGTGCTTGATCGACAGAAAAAAGTAATGCAGGAGGAAGAAATGATTAGACAAAATCCCTAAAGTGACCTAAAAGGGTAAACGTAATAATATTGTCTATTACAGTCTTTAGAATCTAGCAGACTTCAGTCTTTAACCAAGTAATAGGTGGCCCACCACTTTTCACACTATCTTCATCTGCTGCATCGGCTTTTTTCTGCAAATGAAGTTGTAAGAGCATTTTTTCAAAAAGTAGACTAATCCCAGTAATTATTCCTCTTTTTCCATGGTACGTGCAAATTATTATTGCATTGTAGACACCAAGTATATGAAGCAAATACTTTCTAATATATCATTAATAAATTATTCTTGACACAATAAATAAAAAACAATGTATTCAGTTAACTTGGTAAGAAGTCACACTTACCCCCCACTCCCAAGTGCTCTACTACTAGAGCCAACCCAGTCACCTGACCCGGCCATGAATTAGCTCAGCAGGTGCAGGCATCTCAATTAGTGCTTGTCTTTAATATGTTTATCTAATCACTTAATTTAAGAAAAGACCCAGTCAAGACCTGATACCTTTTTCTCTATTATAGGAACTGTAAGAAAAGTGGAACAAAAAGCACTTATCTATTTTTAAACACCCATATATATCCAGTTCAAACAGCAGCTGTAGCCATAGAAACAAACAACAATCAAATACATAGGTAGATATTATCACATACTGTATAGTATCTTGTTATTGCTGTGATTTAATTTTAAATTAATGGTACAACAAACGTAGCAATATGTTACATAATGGAATGCAATTTATCTGGAGGCAGAAGACTTTGTTCCATTTTCCATCTTTGATAACTTTTTTGCTAAATGAAGAAGAAACAAAAGCATAATTTCATTCTACTTCCACAAAAACTTTAAAAGGACAAGCCATAGCACAATGTATGACTCATTCGTTCTTTTAGAGCTACAGAAGATGTGTACAATTCCCGTTATCAGCGGTATTACTGCTATAATATACTAACATAGGCCTACATATGTATAACATTAAGAAAACTCTTAGAAAAACTATTGCACACCAAAACGTATGCTGTTTTTATCAAAGTAACACAAAGGTCAAAAACAGTTTCTAAGATACGTCTGTTAAATGTCTCTTCAAAGATTTCACACACACACGTTGACTGAAACCACTTGTCCCAAGTGGGGTTGCGGCAAACCAGAGCCTAACCCGGCAACACAGGGCACAAGGCTGGAGGGGGAGGGGACACACCCAGGATGGGACACCAGTCCATCACAAGGCACCCCAAGCAGGACTTGAACCCCCCGGCAGAGAGGAGGGCTCGGCCAAACCCGCTGCGCCACCGTGCCCCCTTCTAGTAAGATGAGGGTAGAAAAAAGCCCTTTAAAGTTGCTCTTAAAATTCTTTTTGACAGAAATGATGGCGTGAAACCTGCCAACATCCCCAATGCCATCCCATTTGGTTTACGCAGCAGCAGCGGGGCCACAGGTGATGCAGTTATAGTTATGGGGCACAGAGAAACACAGGCTCAGAACTTAAAGAACACCACACAAGCTTCTGTAACGTGTGGTACCTGGACACACTGTTCCAATAAAACATGTCTACTTTTTCTAATAATGAAGTTAGCCCTGATCTGTGTTGGTTCTTCTTGTCTACTCCATGTCAAGTACATTTTCCTTCATTTGACCTAAACAGCAAATCTGAACCCTTTCCACAAATTCCTGAAACCCTCATACAACTTCCATTGTTCTAAAAACATAAACGTCAGTATCCAACCCCCAAACTCTCTTTCTGTAATGTATTTGCCACAAGCTTCAAAAGATTATTTTTAAACCGAAACGTGTCTTGGGGGATACTCATAAATTAGGGTCACTGAGGCATTCATACACTTAGTTGCCAAAAAAAGAACATTCACTATGGCACATTAAGCAAGTTATGGAAAGAGATTAAAAGGGACAGAATCTTTCTCAGAATAAGAACTATTTTACCATGCTATTGTATATGAAGTTATATAAGTGTGTTCAAGAATATGTTTATGTTCAGTATTAAGCACTATTTATAAACTGCATACTACTGTTAAGACAAAGCACACAATTGCAAGGAGGGTAAAGTCAGTACCTCACAGCTCCTGAGCTGCTGCATGGGTGTGAGGTTGAAGTCCCACTCATGGTATGGAGGGTTTAAACACACAAGACATGCATGGAAGAAGGTACTAGCAAAGCACTCCTGATCCTTAATTACTTTCCCAAAAGAATGGTGGCTAGGAGTCGAGGTTGACTTGATGCCACGTCCGTCATAATTCATTACCATGATAAATATGTAAGGCACCAGTAAAAAAGTATGTGTTAAAAACACTATGACTATAAACATAGACCTGAGAAACAATGCAGTCTGAACCTGCGATGACCTCAAAAGCTTCTCCCTTCCAGAGTCACAGCTGTGTTCTTCAGCTGTAAGGCAGGCCACGGCAGTATTTTGGAAGGCAAGTCTGGCTGGATGCATCCGCCCCTCCCCAGTCATCAACATGAAGTTGTCACCCGTGCAGCTGAACACCGATCATAACATGCTCATTTCCAGCAGTCCCCGGCAGTACCATTTGTGAAGGCTGACCAGGCCTGCGCTCCTCCCCTTGGATTGGTCTTTCCAAACGTTTCCTGAATTTAAAGACTTGATATATAGCAGTTAAATTTCACCTTACAAGTAGCGAGGAACTCGTTTACTTTTTAAGGCACTTCGCTTGCAGCATGGTGGCACAGTGAGAAGCACTGCTGTCTCACAGCGCCTGGGCGGTGCAAAAGAAACATGGGTTTGATCCCCATTCAGCCTGTGTGGAGTTTGCATGTTCTCGCCATGTCTGCGTGGGTCTTCTCCAGGTGCTCTGGTTTCCGCCCACAGTCCAAAGACATGCTGTTCAGGTTCCCCATAGTGTGTGGGTGACAGAGAGAGTGTGTTCCACTGATGTATGGATGAGTGACCCAGCGTAAGTAGTGTATCTAGCAGTGTAAGTCACCTTGGTGAATAAGGTGTGTGGGCTGATAACACTACATAGAGTTCATTGGAAGTTGCTTTGGAGAAAAGTGTCTGCTAAATAAATGTAAATGTACTTCCAAATTTCCAACCCATTTTCCAAAACCACAGTGTCACAGAGATGATGACTGATGCTGAGTTACAGCTACAGTTTACTGCAGCCTTCAAATAAGATTAGTGGAACTAACAAAAAATACACTGTTACATATTTGATTTTTTAAGGAATTATGTTATGCAGATATTGCACTATAGTAGCATTCACAGAACATAGCCATGCCCTTGGGCTACTAAACGTTAATCAATGCTATCCCATAAAAGTGACAAATTTAATTTCAGATATTAAGTGCTTCCTTTGTAGCTATGCATATTAATGATGCTACTACATACACTGAAATGCACGTGCATAAAAACTGTTCATTTCCCGTATGTACTGCAGTGTTTCTCTGCCTCTGTGCACTTATAAGAAAGAGAACACACACGTGAAAGTGAGCCTGCCTGGGAGCAATGGAACTATTTTTATACAGATAAAGGATCAGACACCTGACCTTCTGCTCCGTTTACATGAGCTTACCAGATGGATTGATCAAGCCTTCATCCATTTTAATTTGTATTTACTCAGTTGATGACCTGCTCTTTTTGCTGCTGTGTAGATGGCGTAAATTACACTCACCTTATCTCTGATAGTGGTAGCAAGAGTGGCAGTATCAGGAAATTAGGATGGTTATGTAAGAAAGGCAGGGTCAAGATGTCACAGCACAATTATTCAATGATGCTACCTGCTGCTGCTGCTTTGCAACTTAATATATCTTGTGTCTACATTTAAATGATGTGAGAGGACAAATGTGATCCAATATATGTATGTCTGTCGCTACTTTTAGTAATTTTTTCTAATCAATAGTCACACTTTTCTCTCTTACTTCTTGTTACCTCAAACGCAGGTTGAATTTAAACTAGAAATCTTAATTAAAACCAGACTGAACATGTAATAAAATTATTGCATTTCACTACAACTTCTATGTTTTTATTTGCTTACTTTGTATTTCGTGCACGTCAGATTCTATTTAATCAAACAGCTAATTGTATGTAAGTCAGAAGCACTGTAGCTTTAAGAGAAGAAACAATGGCAATCTGATGATAAACTACAAATAAGATAACACGTGTATTATAGATTGTAAACTGAAAAAAAACAGCTCAGTGAGATAACCCATGTTGATAGAAACTGCTTACAGTAGGACCTTTCATCAGATGGTTACTTGCCTGAAAGGCCCTGTAACCACCCACAACATCGGCAGCCTGCATGGCACCCTCGGCTGCCCCAAATGTCAAGCCATTAGGATGTGTGAAATGAGCTGCCACTCATGAGTTATTAGGCTGCTTTGTTTCTCTGCACTGCTGGTGATGCAGTATCCAACACACCCCAGAAATCTCCGTATGAACATGTGCAGGAAATACCAGATGTGCTGTAAACAGAAGAGCACAACATGTCAAAGAAGCCTGTTTCAAATGTAAAAAAAAAAAATCACCTGTAAGAAAAGAACGTAGAGTTCAAATGAGAATAAATAAACTAATTTTGTAGGCTGCAGGTTCAATGTTTGTCTTCGATAAAGTTTACAATAAAGTTACACACACTTTCTGAACCACTTGTCCCATACAGGGTCGCAGAGCCTAACCCGGCAACTCAGGGCATAAGGCTGGAGGGGGAGGGGACACACCCAGGATGGGACGCCAGTCCATCGCAAGGCACCCCAAGCGGGATTCAAACCCCAGACCCATCAGAGAGCAGGACCCAGTCCAACCCACTGTGCCACCACATCCCCTACAATAAAGTGACAATAAAGTTTAAATTTGTGTTAGAAAACTAAACATATACCTGCAATGTCTAAACAGTTGTAGTTTATCACACGAACCTTACAACTCTTGTCTTTATATTTACAGCATTAATTTTGTAATTGTCCTCCTGATTTCACACACACGTAAGTAAGGATAAAAAAGATATCAGCAGGAATGAGAATAAAGAAAAGTGTGAAAGTCTAACACACACACACACACACACACAATCTGAAACCACTTGTCCCATATGGGGTCACGGGGAGCCAGAGCCTAACCCAGCAACAGAGGGCAAAAGGCTGGAGGGAGAGGGGACACACCCCAGACAGGATGGGATGTCAGTCCATCGTAAGGCACCCCAAGCGGGACTCGAACCCCACACCCACCAGAAAGCAAGACCCAGTCAATCCCATTGCACCATCACACACCCCTGTGTAAAAGTCTCTTTATACATCCTATTTCATATCAGAGTCTTACTCCTTAGCTTAGTCTCTGAAACCACAAAGCAGCTCTGATAACAGTAGCCTGGGGCAGTGTCCAGAAGGCCAGCCTTATTACTGCAGTAATACACCAGTACTGAATGAGGTATATTTCCTCTATGTGAAATACTTAATATGAACCTTTGACATAAAGACCACGCAGGCTGAGGGCTCAACCTTAAAAGAAAATAAAAGTTGTTTTCAATTGCTGAGCTTCTACTATGTGCATACGGGTATATTTTTCTTTGATTAAAATAAAGTAATTGTTTCAGCTCCCTGTGATTTATACAGGTATACTAGTTCTCAACATCAGAATTACTGCAGAACAAATGCAGCTCTTATTGGCAATAATAATTATTGTTCTTGTTGTCATTTCTGTTCCTTACTTTGGATTTAAAGATTGATATTTCTGTTAAACTTTCAGTTCTACTAGCATTAATATTATTACTCATTATATATTATTAATCATTATTGCTATTGCCCTGTCTAACCTTCAGTAAGGCCACTCTTCATCATAAATATTTAAAAACATTGAATTTTAAGTGCATAAATCCCATTCCATTTTCCATAAAACCAGTGTGAGTTATTCTGATGTGCTGTTATTATAAATACAATATAGACTTGGGTTTAAAATGCATTGTATAATGTGCAGTGGATAGCATTTGAGCTCTTTTACTATTTCTGCATTCATGCTGGATTTTCTGCTAAAATCCCTACAAGACAGCCCTCGTCTCTATGGCAGAAACAGCAAGTGGCTGTTTTTTTTCCTTTTTTCTCCTGGAAACACAACATTTTTTTAATTACTAAAATGTGCTATATTCCATCACATTCACTTATGTTTTTTACATTTAATATGAAGCAGAAATTATTTTTGATACCTAGAGCTTATTATTATTAGTTTAAAATTATTAAGGAATTATTATTATTACTACTATTTAACTAAACACATGCATCTATCCATTTATACAGCAGAGCGATAAAAACTAACATACACACACTCAATCCGACAGTGTGAGCCATTCAGTCACTGGTTCGCCTGAATCACATGTCTTTGGACTGTGGTACAAAACTGGTACACCTGGAGGAAACCTATGTGAACTTAGAGAGAACGTGCAACTTCCACGTAGATCAATCCAGGTTCGAGCCCATGGCCCACTAGCTCTATCATACTGCCAATGTTACATTGCATTCATTATGCATATGCACATTTGAAAAATATGCCAGCATTATAATGTGGATTAATAAAGACTCTTTGGAACTTGCATTATCTGCCTTGTAATATACCTTAAAATATTAGTATACTATATAAAGTAAAGGGGGGGGGGGCAGTGGTGTGATGGCGCAGCGGGTTTGGCCAAGTCCTGCTCTCTGGTGGGTCTGGGGTTTGAGCCCTGCTTGGGGTGCCTTGCAACAGACCGGTGTGCCATCCTGGGTGTGTCCCCTCCCCTCCAGCCTTACAGCCTGTGTTGCTGGGTTAGGCTCCGGCTCACCGCGACCCTGCTCGGGATAAGGGATTTCAGCTACTGTGTATGTAAAGTGGGGATGCGGTGGCGCAGTGGGTTGGACCGCAGTCCTGCTCTTTGGTGGGTCTGGGGTTCGAGTCCCGCTTGGGGTGCCTTGCGACGGACTGGTGTCCCGTCCTGGGTGTGTCCCTTTCCCCCTCCGGCCTTACGCCCTGTGTTGCCGGGTAGGCTCCGGTTTCCCGTGACCCTGTGAGGGACAAGCGGTTCTGAAAATGTGTGTGTGTGTATGTAAAGTAGCAGTAGTACCTATATGTATTATATATAGTTCTCAAGTACATCAATGCATTACATGTATAGAGTATGTACTTCATAAGTGTTTCAGTGATCAGCAACTAAACATTTATCTTTACCTGATGATTGATGGCTTTCCTAAGCAGTTATTACATAGCAGAAACACTTTATCAGCTGGTTCTTACACAATTATATAAACCTGAGAAAAGGAAAACACCTAACATATGACGCACTTGACTAATGACGTAAAATCAAATGCGACATAAAGAAATATTTTACAGCACAGCAATCTAGGCAGGTCATCAATTAGTAGTCTGTTGTTATTATAAGTCATTTGACTTGGTTTCTGCTCACTTTGGTGTTTTCTGTGACCACTGGGATTTTATTCTCAACGACTGGCAGGGGAACTCCATTAGAATGTGCCCACTGAGGTGATCCTGGCACCATCCGCTCCCTCCCCCAGTCATCGTCCGGCTATTATGGAAAGAGTGACAAGAAGCAGAGTGACAGACTACCCCTAGGGACGACACCTGTCACTGATGGGAGTTTGCTAATCTACAGGCCTCATTTTGTTTGAACTCTTTGTCACCTTGCTGTCAAATCCTCATCTCCCTCCATACTGTCAGGCAGCTTTCTTTCCTTCATTCTTCATCCCTCCCCCCCAAAAAAACAACCCCACTGCAATGCAGAAAAACCAGCCCCCACCAGCTTCTCACCCTATGATTTTTCCCTTTCCTTACATTTATTATATATTTTTTAAATTTCTTAGGATTTCTTCATATTTTCTTTACTCTCCTTACAATTCCATGGAATGAAAGTATGCTGACACACCGGGCAACTATAATCCTTCTATGCTGGTAGTATGTACCTGTCAGGTGCAATATTTGGGATTCCTCACTGAAAAATCTACATTAACATATCGAAGAACAACGAGAGAACATTTTCAAGACACAGTAATATGATGAGCTCATTATGCTTCTTCGTCAGTTATATCCTGCCTCCAGCCAAGCATCAAACGAAGCATACCGTGTTTGGCTGTGGTTGCATGTCCAGCTGTTTTATTAAAGTGAACATCATGCTTTATTCACCGAATATCTCTGCTGGGATGTTGTAAGAACATTTCAAATAATCTAAACAGAAATGCAGGGAAGTCTCCCTCGTGGAGTGTGCTGAAACTCTCCAGGGGGAGCCTACCCCATAAGACCTTCTGGTCAAGTATCTTAAATGTGTCTTTCTACCAAACCTGTTTTGTAATTGTAAAATAATCCATTACGCCCATGCAACACATGTCACACTGGTTGTGTGTTTTCAGACGTCCTTTACTGATGAAGGTAATCGAACATATCCCTGCTGCTCCCCTATGGATTCCCACTGCTGTAAAATGCACATGAACCTAAACTTTTCCATTTGCCTTCTATGTGTCCCTACATTAATTGATGAAGACATCATGTTCCACTTTGACAGCTCTCACTAGCCTAACCAGAATTTCAAAACTTGCTGAAAATGCATTACTACTAGTGTGGTCTTAAAACGTGCTTCAAGAAAAAAAAAAAGGAAACAAAATGATTTCAACAAAAAGCTGATGCCACAAAAATAAAACAGTCATTTAATTAAAATTTAACTTTAAAAAAAAGCAACTGAGGGGGTGTGGTGGTGCGGCAGGTTTAGCTAGTGCTCGCTGTGTGGCAGGTCTGGGGTTCGAGTCCTGCTTGGGGTGCCTTGTGATGAACTGGCGTCCCGTCCTGGGTGTGTCCCCTGTCTCCTCGGCCTTGCACCCTGTGTTGCCAAGTTAGGCTCCATTTCGCCCCAACCCTGTTCGGGACAAGCAGTTGTTGACGATGGATGGAAAAAGCAACTGTACATAAATTACAAAATTTGTATAAATCTCACACACACACACACTTTCTGAACCGCTTGTCCCATACAGGGTTGCAGGGAACCGGAGCCTACCCGGTAACACAGGGCGTAGGGCTGGAGGGGGAGGGGACACACCCAGGATGGGACACCAGTCCATCGCAAGGCACCCCAAGTGGGACTCGAACCCCAGACCCACTGGAGAGCAGGACCCAGCCCAACCCACTGCGCCACTGCACCTCCCTTGTATAAATCTCATCTGAATAATTTTAAGCTGAGACCTTATTTTCAGTAGTTTTTTGTTTCTTTCATGTTTTTAGCTGATTTCAATCAAGAGGTAAATGACCCTTGAGTACACACACACACACACACACACACACACACACTATCTGAACCGCTTGTCCCATATGGGGTCACGGGGAACCAGAGCCTACCCGGCAACACAGGGCGTAAGGCCGGAGGGGGAGGGGACACACCCAGGACAGGACACCAGTCCATCGCAAGGCACTCCAAGCAGGACTCGAACCCCAGACCCACCGGAAAGCAGGACCCAGTCCAACCCACTGCGCCACCGCGCCCTCCAAAATGACCCTTGAGTATTTCCCATACAATTCAAAATATTTTTTTACAGCTATAATGTTTGATGTAGTAGAGCAGAATGTAGTGTACTCTTTACTGAGGCCTCAGAAATCTATATCTATACTGGTATCAAAGAGAGTGAATCTTTCTGGACGTATTGATTTCATATGATTTTATCAACAAGTCACCTATGCTTTTGAAATGTACCTTCTTAACATATCTTTGCTGATAAAACAGAATCCTGTATTTGTTAAAAGGAAAGGCCAAAATCAGAGCGAAGACAGGGGGAATTCCTAGGAACACATCTTTAATTTCTGCATATCGTGAGAAGAGTGAAGAGCAAATCGTATTTTTACGCTGAAGAGTGCCTTGTAAATTTATACATCTTTGAGAAAGATTATTACAAATGTCCTATTTTTCATAGTATGGAAATAGAAAGTTGTAAAAACACTGGAAAGAAATGAAGGTAAAAAAAAACTTGGAATACTGATTATAGTCTTTACCTTCAAAAAATTTAAATATATAATCAACCTTCCTTGGTGGGTATTCCTAATATTTATATCTAGACATATTTAAAACCAAGATGTTCATTCTAAGATTTGACAATATATTCTAAAGACATCATGATCAAATATAGAACACATTTATCTGTAGCAAGTCATGCCAAAGGGGATAAAGCAGAGACAAACACACACACCTTCTGAACTGCTTGTCTCATACAGGGTTGCGGGGAACCAGAGCCTAACCCGGCAACTCAGGGCATAGGGCCGGGGGGGAGGGGACACACCCAGGATGGGACGCCAGTCCATTGCAAGGCACCCCAAGCGGGACTCAAACCCCAGACCCAGCAGAGAACAGAACCCAGTCCAACCCACTGCGCCACTGCACCACCGTGCCACCGTGCCACCCCCCCAGCAGAGAGACACAAAAGGAGCGAATAACTGTCAGTCATTTTAAAAAAAAAAAATCCATCCACTGTTAAAATAGTGCCTAATCATTCAACTTTTCCAGAACAAATAAAATTATCTCTCCACATCTCAGACATTAGCATTAGAATATGTCTTGTGTAAATATAATTCCATCCAGTTACTTTCATCAGTGTACAAACCTGCAATTATATTTATGTTTCTGGATTTCCACCTCTTTAAAAGAAAGATGAAAATATGGATATAATCTGTACTAAGTTTACTAGTTAGTTATTAATTACTAATCCTCAAAAAAGGCAGCTAAAGTCATACCTATATGTACTCATTATATGGCAACTAACAAGAGCTTTTAAGAGGTGCCATTTGATTTAGGGTGACACCTCACCCATTGGATGGGCTTTTTGCTTAAATTTATTTAACTCTATTTTTAATTAATTATAATACACAAAGCCTGTACATCAAAAATTATTTTAAAAAAGAGAAAATACAAAATATTACCATCTATTCCATACTGCTCATTAGATCTCTGTGTGCACACTAGATCTGAAAAACAAAATCTATTTGAAAATAATACGAACTTCACAAGAACTTTTGCGCAGTAAATAATGCAAAGAACAGAACACAGACTTCTTTTCTAAACAACTGCTTTAAAACCTATCTTAGGGCCTCAGCTCACAATTCCCTCCGGTATAGTACTTTAGTAATACTCTTGAACCTTAACCTGTAGTAGGAACGCAATGCTGCAACTTGGGAACTCCTACAGTTACCTTCATGGGAACTGGGTGAAGGAGCATTCCAGCGAACTTGTGTGTGAACGTTCTGAAACAAACTACTTCATATGCATCCCTTCTAATTGAAAGTGCTCCGCATAAGGAGCCTTTATATCTCTTCATTGTTTTACTCTTCTCAGAGATACTAAACATTTTAAAAGGTAAGGCACGCATTGTATCTGTCCATTGAAATATCAGCAATTGTGCATTTAAAGAATGAGTCTGCAACATAAAGGCATATATTACTTATTATTGTGATGTATGAATTACTATGCGATTTAGTGTTTCGCTTGAAAAGCTGTAATGCTTCTGCAAAATAGTGCAGATTATAAGGCAGCTTTTCCCTCTGAGATCATAAATTTGAAGAACATTTAAAGTCATAAATAGAAAAATTTTGCTTTGATCCAAACACACAGAGGAACACACACTCGCGTACACATATAAAGAAGGCAATAAGATGAGAGCAGAAGAGACTAGAAGAATTTCCTCATCAGGTTTCTGAACACAGCGAACCTTTTCAAGTGGAGCAGGGGCTCCAGAAGAAAGCTGCCACCGAGGAGAGTGTTGTGTTCAGAAGGAGCTCAGAGTGTTAAAGTGAGAACTCAGATGTTTGTTTTATTAATTTGATGTGCCTGCACTTTTGTGTGATACTTTTATCTGCGTTCCTCTGTTAAATGCTGGGGATTATTACAGTGAAAGCTCTCATAGTGACACAAAATATTCCCAAACCATTTAAATTTGACATTCAAACGAAGTAATTAAATTCTTGCATACAGTTGTAGTACAGAGTGATGGCTTTAAGCGCAAAATTGAAGGAAGAGTACAGTTTATCCTGTCAGTGAAGACTGCACCGACAACAACAGACACTTGCTTTAGGAAGGATGGATTATCTAGAAATCTTTTTCTGGCAAATCTGTTTGCCAAACAATTAAATTCTTATTTGAAACAAGGGGACCCGAACTGAGGCACTGGTGACTTGAATGGACCAAGGCCACATGCTGACTCTCATTGCCAAGCAGACACGACACACAGATTGAATAATGATGCCGCTTATTAGAGAAATCAGTTGTCGCAGAGGAGCCGTCTCTAAACGGAGCTTTCTCAAACACTCCGCAAAACGTTTTTCACGTGACAATGTTCAGCATCCAACTTTGGGTCGTCTTAATGCAAAATATAATGTCGAATCCAATTGTTAAAAACTTACCATGCTCAAGGAGGTATTCATATGGACAAATCTATTGGCTTGAAAGACAGTTCGGAAAAATACTCATAGCTACTGTCAATTTGATTTGGAATTAATACATATAAACAATGAATCACCTACCCCTTTTTAGTTTAATATCCCTCTTTCAGCATGAGGGTCACTTCAATAAAAAGCATCATGCTTTAAAAGCTGGCAAGGCTGCCTGTGACCTCCACTCTGAAATTCGGTAATTAAAAAATTGAATTGGATGACTAACTTTATCCCGTATTAGTTAGAAGTAAAGTAATGAGCATCGATACAGTAACTGTTTACCATCAAAATGACGTTTTGAAAATGTATGCTTAGACAATTTGCGTACAAATTCTTTGCACAGCCCACACCAGACATAGTGACGAAAAGCTATATTTCATTAAAAAAAAAAAAAAAAAAAAAAATGTAGGTTAAGAGAGTGTTTGGTTTGCTTTTTATGGCCTATGAAAGCTTATTTTTCTGCCGAAAGGTAGCTGGAGCCTACTGGGACCACTTAAAGTTTCTGCCGAGTACCGGCCAAGTAACACAAAAGCCCTGAAGTATACACATACAGCCCCCTTTCTCAGAGCCTCTCAGCTGTGGCCTGAGAGAGTGTTGTTGGTTTATGTGAGAGAAAATAGCCAGAGCTTTCTGGAGAAGTGAAACGGGATTAGGCCCTTTGTGCGCCCCACAATGGTAAGGGGAATTAGCAATAGTTGTAGGCACTTAGAGCCGCTCTCACACTGAAGCTTATCCCAGATTTTGCACAATAATCATTTGAATATCAACAGTGTTTTGCAACTACAGCGCTAATGTATAAACTTCTTGCTTTTAAAGATCCCAAATCCTCCCAAATGGTACCCACAGCCTTTGCACACATTTCGGTTCGGGCAAAGAGAAATGAAAAATTCCGAGAACCTTTTGAACTTCATTTTCAGACATCAATTCTGCATCATATCGCTGACAGCCTTGTCAAAAATGTGACAGTTTGTGTAGCAACTGTACTGCTGAAATATCATGCCATCTTAAAGGACACACAATCGCCGTATCACACAACCGAGCACAAAACGGTTAGGGGTAACAGTTGTTAATCATTATGAGGGTAAAATCTGAACTTGAAAGTTATAATTTCAACTTCAAAATAAGTAATATATTGACGTAACGTTTTTGCTCACTCTGCTGCACTTCAAAAAGAAAACACAATGAGAGGAGAGACACTACAATGTTTTTTACTTCGTGATTGAAAAAAAAAAAAGACGAAAGGCAGTGGAAATATTTTTTTTCCGCCCCGCGAAACAATGGTGGAAATTCTACTTTTCTGTGAGGATGGGGGTTAATTAAAACAGAGCACCATGGGCACCAGAGAATAAACTGCAGAACTTCAGAAAAGATTATTTTCAGTCTAAATAAAGATATTAAGACATAACTTCTCCTGCCCAATCCACTACGGTCGCTGCACTGTCATTATAGTTCCACCATTCAACTAGATACAATGAAGCACTAGACGAATAAAGTTATCTCTAAGTGTGAACGAGATGCTGCTAGAGGGGGGAGGGAGGTTCCCGCAGACCTGAATGGGAACTCTACTTTGAGGGTGAGATCTCCAGGGTCAGGGCCCAGCTGCCTCTGTGGGTGAAAGGCACACCGGCAAACTGGACAGGCCCCAAGAATAACAAAGCAAATCCCGTCAAATTAAGACGTCCCATATAAGACTTTCACAAGCCCCACTCTGAGTTCCTGGACACGGCCTGTTTCCATTATTTAAACTTTGGTTGATACTGCTGTACATCATCTGAGTCATCCCATGTGACACCACACACCGGCATTTTTCCTTTTATTTCTTTCAGTTTGTAAATTCTCTTCTTATGAGTGAACACAGAAAACCCAACAGGCCTCCTAAGGTAGGTGACAAATCTACTTTGCATATTTTATCATAAAATGTATGCGTTGGGAGTTTTACTTCTACTTTACAGTGGTCATTGTAATGTTTCTGCTACTCTTTGACAAGCATTGTACATATGTGTTGCATCTAAAGTGACACTCTAAACGGAGACAGCGCAATAAAGCAGCAACTCATCAATAAATTTTAAATTTTTAAGCTTTCTATCCTGTATATTTTGTGGGCTAAATACAGATAATATAGATTTTTAATTATTATCTTTTAAAATTCTAAGAATTTATATGGATTGATAAATCCAGTTGGATAGATGTGAGGGACATTTTGTTCTCCAAAACATTTAATCACATAATTTTTTTATTAAACTTCTTTTTTAAATTTTTAAATAATCTACCCAATGGTTATTTAATTCTGTTGAAATGATTCTTTAAAAGTGGGTAATTGACACTGCATTATAACTAGGTAAATCACTGTAAGCCACTTGGGAGAAAATCAGTGTAGTTACATTTATATGTAAAATATGTACTGGATAAGACATTTTCCAGCATCACAAAATCTCCCAGACTGACCTGAAATACTATAAATTTGGATTTGAATGGGATAAGAATAAAAGGAATCAGGTCACATTATAGAGATATTGACTCATTTTTCCTGTCAGCACTGACAGCATGTTACCAGTGGATGTGCTGACCTGCCCAGATGGGTTAAAGCCAATTTCTGTGTTATAAATTCTGCCACTCCACATGCCAGTTCTGAGACTTTTATGTTTACATGCCTTCTATCTTCTTGAACCGGTATGTTTACATTGTTGGGTGTCACTGATTTGGTCAAAGTATTGATATATGCATTTTTTTTACAAAATTATCTTCATAAAACAGATACTGTGTTTTAGGCAGGGCTGTGATAAAAGGAGAGTGGTATTACTGTTCTATTGTTTCATATAGCAGTTTTCATCAATTAACTTGTTAATACCAGGCAGTTAATCAGTTATTCTCATTCTGAAGACAAAAGTTTAATATATCCATCACCTTTGTTCTGATGACCTATAATTGGACTAATTGTGCTCTGAATATATTGCAAGGGATTTACTTTATGGACAGCATACAGCGTGCATAGGAGAAGCTGAGAAAAATTCTTTGCAGTAACAGAAAAAATTGAGTTTATCAAAAGGTTTCCGCAAAAAAGAAATAGGTATTATATTAAAAATGACATCGTAGGGAGATTTTCTACCGTTCATTGTTTTGAGACATTAATGAGGAGGGAACTTGAGTTGGTGTGGTAAGACAGTAGTAACAGAAAAGTAGATTTTTTTCAAATTAGGTCACATTACACATTAAAACTATAACATCTTAACTTACTGGAGCATTTTTAGATGTTTAACTTAGGATCACAATATAACAAACACTGAGTCTGTCTGATTACACATTAACTGATACAAGATTTCCTCATTATACTTTTAAATCAACAGAAACAACATATTTTTCAATTATATGCTTCCTCAACTTGTTTATTAAACAATGGGTTTCTCACAACAAAGCTGTCTCAAACACAGCTCTCTTCTGTAATCCAACACTGAAAAATAAGAACTACAGAGAATAACTACCTCTCAATAATAAGAATAAGAATAAGAATAAGAATAAAAACATGCTGTATTGAAACCTAAATTTGTGAAATTGTAAAATGTGACTATAGGTAAAGTGTATCTTTAGATTTCTTCGACACGCTGCAGGGGAGCAAGAGATGAGGGCATGATGGCATATTAAAATCAGTCAACCCACAGTTTGGCTTTCCCTTCCTCTCTGTAGCCCCTCTGGAAACCTAAAGGCCCTGTGACCAAACTCTCCCCCACTATGTAATTCTCCCAGGCTGTTTTCATCAGGGCATTTGCAGTAGAAATATGAAACTGATTTCATCTCACTTTCTAAATTCATAAAAGGCCCCCGGAGTGCCCCCGAGGAAGACATTCTCATCATGCCAATGGGGCTTGGCTATTGCTGAGCTCCCTGCAATTGATAAAGGCACCTCTCGTTTTTAATGATTTGACAAGCTGTAGACACCAGTTCTGCAAATACCATGGGGTTTTATCATGCTTTTTTCATTACGAGTTGGTCAGCAAAAAGAATATGTCGACTCCCATCTCTCCAAATGTGTGACTTCCTTTCAAACCTAGCATGATGGTTCTGTCTGTGGTGGCAGTGTAATGCTGCTTGTACTGTTAGTACCACAGCTGTTGAAATTACATGCAGATTGGAATTTCTCCTTTTACTAGATAGCCATCATATTCTCCTAAATAAAAAAAATGGTCATTTTTTTTTGGAATACGATCCATTATAGGTCAAATGTATTTTTAGAACTTTTTAGAGAATTTCTCAATCTTATGCAGCAAGACCATAAACAAATTTCAGTGGGAGAGTTTTGAAAGTATAATTAATACTCACTAAGGACTAGATGAGAACACAAATCACAACAAAGAAATAATGAAGACAGTCAAATTGTGAAAATTTTCTCATGATATTCTCAAACTATCAACAATTGTAAAACCAGCCTAATAAAAACTGTTTTGTGTTCACAAATAAATTTGACAGTTTATACTTCTTTTTTTTTCTAGATTTTTAAGCAAAATTAGAGCCAGAATCAATTGTCATTATTCTAGATTATAGCCTTAACAAAAGATTACTCTTACACTACAAAACAAATAGAAAAAATAATAATGAAATGGAGTTTTTGAAAAGAATTAAAAAAACTAATTGTACCTTTCCACTTTAAAGCCAGTTGCATGTATAATTTTCCTACAATAAATGTACTGTGTCCTCAAATTAGTATTTAATCCATAAAAATAGCATTCAGTAGTTTAGAAAATAAATAATTAAATTACTATTAGTTATTACATTTTAAGGAAAAACTAACATGTGTATCTGAAATAAAAATTAAAAACTTGTTATGCCCATATGAATCCAGGAACATATTTAAAATGATAAGTAGGGGCGACAAATAGTTGTCTTTAAACATATTGTAAAGTAGTAACAAAAACAAAGGAGTCCAATTAAGTATAACCCACCTGATAATCTCAAATTAATATTTTTTCCGTAGTATTTAATGTTAGTTACATTGTTAAAATCTGGATATCTAATATTATATGTGATGCATGTCTAATATGTCATAATACCACTGCTATTATGGGAAAGAATAATGATTATTTGAATGTTATTTTTAATTGTAAGAGCTCTGCAATTGTAGTAATTATATATTTATTTTCTGTTACTTTTTCCAGAAAAGATGAAAAATCTCTACTCACTCAAACTAACAGTATTACACAAGGTACAATTTTCCAGTTTCTTCTTATTTTTTATCATTACAAAAGACGTTAAAAGTTATCTTATTTTATTACCATATGACATTTATTTTATTTTTTACCATATGACCTAATACATCACACATATCCTTGTTTTAAAGCAATTTGTTTTGTCAATCATTTATTTAAGAATTTAAGAAAGTGTTTAATTGCACATTTTCTTCTCAGATCTTAATTACTTCTCAGAACATTTGGCTAAGTTTATGTGCTATAACACAACCAATTTCCAGTTTTATCAACAGTATCATTTACTCAGGGGACTTTTAATAAACTTAAAAATTGCTCTGAAGTCAGACACTTCATTTTGAATAAGAAAGAAAAGATGCAAAACTTTGCCATACATTAAAAAAGATGTCCTGCGTAATTTTGTAGAATAACCAGAAAAGTTTTTTGTTCCTCAAATATTACTGAGATGATGGATTTATATTTTTGTCTAAAATTAGGTATAATTCAAAGTTCTCCTACATTCAAAACAGTTAAGCAACTGTTATACTGAGAAAAAAAAAACATTTCTCTTTAAGATGTTTTTCTGTTAATAATAAATGTTATCACTATTCTACAACTTCTAGTAATGTTTTGTCACAGAAGTCTGTTGATTATAATGATAAAGGTTGTCCTCAGAATTCCATAAGATTAGAATGTTTTCACAATGTAAAGAGTTATACATTGGTAAGACAAAGATGATCAGTTAACATCATTCATAAATTTCAGTACATTATCACACTTCTGTAAAATAAGGGCTAATTTCAGAGGTGATATAGTCTTGTAATTATTGCTCCTAATGTACTTGCTTATAATCAATCTAAATTTAGGAATTTCTTACAAATAATAAAAAACAGTATTTATACACTTGAAACCCTGTGATAATAATAATAATAATAATTATTTTTCTTACTATTTTCCATCAATCTACCTGTTAAATACGCCTGCACTTTTTTTTATAAACAACACTTACAACATAACAAAACATGAACTTTAGAAGTAATTTTGTGCTATGCTTTTTTGCATAGACAATATTCCCAAATAAATATTTACAAGTTCGTTTTGATTAATTTTTGAAAGTTAAATGCTTACTTCAAAGTTTGTTCGCTCTTTGCCAAGTAAGGTTTCGTCACTACATTTAGAGAAGTGTTTTAAATTCTACAAACAAAGACGCTGTCATTAACTTTTTGTTTTACTATATCCATAGACAATAAAAAGGTACACTCCATGTAAATTAAGTTTGGGCTGAGACAGGCAGACAATGACACCTTTGGAACGGGAAAAAACCACAGGGTAACTATTTCTGTTTCTGTACAAAACTCTTGAGAAGGCAGTGGTTTCTGGAATCAAGGGAACAGGAAATGTTACCCTAGCTGCTGACATACGTTTTAACTAACGTTATTCCAAATGTGGATAAGTTTTCATTTAAATCATTACTTTTTCCTGCATAGTATTCCTTATGGGACCAAAAATGATTGCCCGAGGGCATTGGTACAAAGATCTGTTGTTGAAATGTGCTGCAGGCTGATGACGAGTAAAAAGTTGACATAGTGGACTGAAGAATGAAAGTGAAGTAACCAATAAAACACTCAGAGGCTCTGTTGCTTGCTAGTTCTGCCAAAATAAGATTTTGAACATACACACCTGAATTGTAGAGTTTAACATGGGCATTAACTTACTAAACACTTACAACAGAGACAGAGAAAACAAGAGGAGACAATGTCAAAAAATGTGCTTTAGTCTCACCTAACCCCTTCGCATTAAACGTACATAACTACATGCTGACTGCATTCGACAGCAACTGGAACACAGTAAAAGCACACAGTCGAGAAGAATGTGAGAATAATGAAAACCCTTAAAATACATGAAAAATAATAGAGAAAAACACTTAAATACAGTTCTTGATGTACTGCTCAGGTCAGATGCTCATCAGTGTTTCTCTTTCTTTCAACAGGCCAATCTCGTATCTCTGTGCGCTCATGCTGAGAAAGTTAAACAGAAAGGAGAATCCAGAGTGTTAGATTGTTACCTGGTGTGCAGGTGGGTGTGTTCTCTCCTCCCTGTGCTGCCACGGACGGCTCACCGCACAATCATAATCACATCATAGGCCCAGAAAAAAATGCACACAGAACAATGATGCCTGATTCTACTTAATGGGTGTTGCTCTACTAGATGACTTTAAATTTATAATTAGGCTTAGGTTTGTTTCATAACTGTTAATGTAACAAAAATGATTTCATTTTGCATTCTCTCTCCAATGTATTTTAATCAAAACCTTGACAAAAATGAATCACTGAGTGGGGTTAATGGCACATGCATAGATAAAAATACATTCTAATTTTATTTAATGCATTGTTTTGTAAAAGCTTTGCCTGATGATAGTCTAGTAATATTAATTCTCTAAAATACCAAAAAAATCATAAAACATATTTGCAACAGTTTCTGGGAACTGGAATATAATCAAGTAATAAAATGCAGATCACAATAATAATCATAATAATCATTAAACAACAACGTTATTATAATCACTTCAGCTAACATGGTTATAGATTCACGATCCATGGAAATAAAATCCTTTTACACCAAATATTCCCTACAAGAATCAAATTAATATTTTGAATACATGGAATGCACCAGAAAATTTGAATTAAACTAAACCTGCAAATGTATGCTTATGAGATTTTTCTCAATGAGTTTAACACACTACTGCAATGATATGTACATTAATTATAGCATATAGCAGTTTATCTTTGTTTAAATACATTTATGCCAGTTAATAGTTTGAAATATTATACAACTGTTACTCATATAAAATGTTATACTGACATCAAAAAATACTCTATCAACGGCTCAAACTCATTTGTCAGAGCAACTGAGAATTTCTAATGTATGTTTTAAATATATAACCCTTTTAAATGTCTAAGCTCTGTTTCATTGATCCATGCTGAGTTTTGAACATTATCCTACAGGGGTTGTCACTATACTAAGTAATTCACACACGGTGGCACAGCAAGTAGCACTGCTTTCTTGCAGTGCATGGGTGGTGTAAGAGGATGCGGGTTCAATTCCCACTTAGTCTCTGTGGATTTTGCGTGTTCTCCTTCTGTCTGTGTGGGTTTCCTCTCTCCATCCAAAGGCATGCTGTTCAGGTTCACCCATATTCTGTGAGTGACAGAGAGAGTGTGTGTTCCACTGATATATCGATGAGTAACCCATTGTAAGTAGTGTATCTAGCAGTGTAAGTTACCCTGGTGAATAACTTTTGTAGACTGATAACACTACATAGTATCCATTGTAAGTTGTTTTGGAGAAAAGTGTCTGTTAAATTAATAAATGTAAATATAACTCAGCAGGGGAGCATGGTAGCACAGTGTGTCTGGCCAGGTCCTGCTCTCTGGTGGGTCTGGGGTTCGAGTCCTGCTTGGGGTGCCTTGTGACAGACTGGCGTCTCATCTGGGGTGTGTCCTGTCCCCTCCAGCCCTGTGCCCTGTGTTGTCAGGTTAGGCTCTGGTTTGCTGCAACCCCACTTGGGAGAAGCTGTTTCAGACTGTGCATGTGTGAAACTGCTCTCCTTTCCAGACAACAGTCCATGGTTTTAAATTTGAACACATTTGTATTACTTCAGTTTATGAAAAGATGTATAAATGTAGAGGGGGTGCGGTGGCGCAGTGGCGCAGTGGATTGGACCGCAGTCCTGCTCTCTGGGGGGTTTGGGGTTCAAGTCCCACTTGGGGTGCCTTGTGGCGGACTGGCGTCCTGTCCTGGGTGTGTCCCCTTCCCCCTCCGGCCTTACGCCCTGTGTTGCCGGGTAGGCTCCGGTTCCCCGTGACCCCGTAAGGGACAAGTGGTTCTGAAAATGTGTGTGTGTGTGTATAAATGTATAGAAAGTAAGAGAAGTTATTGTGGGTTATGGTAAACTTATGAGAAACCCTAATTAACAATTCAGAACGGTTTTTCCAGCAACACCACAGCCTACTGTTCTAAACATCGACAATTACAAAGTGCTGTGATGTGTCAAAATTCAAAGCTTGTTTAACTTAGTCATTAGATACTTGCAAATTGTAAACACTAAAAAATACACATTAGTTTGCATGCATTCCTTTTACAACAAAAATAAAGCAACGCGATACAATTAAATTTGTTTTATACAGAAAACAATAAAACGTGAAATAAGTGACAGCACAACCATAAATCTGTTGAACAAGAAAAATAATCCCCAACTCATCCAAAGAAGTTTTCACGCGTTATCTATAGCTGTAGCTCAAAAGCAGCTTGAGGGCTTCGAGCGAAAATTTGCATTAACTGCCATTGGAGCCATACACTGAATATGTTAAGTACAGATAACAGCATTTTCTTCACAGATTTGCAAATCTTAATGGATGTGAATTGGAGTGGATTTGACAAGATGCTATAAACTGAACTGAGAGCCCAGTCTAACAGCTATTTTGTGAGCCCATCACTAACAGACTACACGTCAAAGCCACGCAGGGTCCAGCAGAGAGATTACAGCAAAGCCTTAAAATCAGACTTGCTGCTCCCTGCAGTTTTCATTAGAAAATCTATGCGCTCCAAAAAAATTCTAAACGTTTCACAGTAATGATACCTTTTATAAAGCGAATTCTTGGAAGTGAAAACATTGCCATGTGAACTTTTTTTCTGTGAAGTTGAAATTAGAACTAATTACTTTCCCATATAACCTTCACTTAATATCTAACACATTCCATACAAATATATACGTATGTAACTTATGGTAATTTTATATGTAATATCTTCTCTAAAGCAAACCATATTTTTATCATGAAATAAAGCTGCAAAAATGGGACGCAGTTCAGACAGAAAAGCAATGAATGTTATATTAGTAAATGGTCTAAGATGTTCCTTCATTTGTTTCAGGATTCAAATAGTTTACGAGAGGCACAATTGGGGCCGAGTGCAGATATGGTGGTGAAACAAATTCCAAAAGCTTCGGAAAAGTCTGCTGTGCCAACCTGTGCAACCGCTTACAGAAGGAAAAGGTGAGTTGCCATTGTTGCACCACTGCACTTCGTTCCTTCACACAAGGTGGTCACCGGAACTTGATGACCACACCATAAAACACTGCTATTACCTGTGTGTCTGATGCTTCCGTTATGCAGATGTTTTTCATGTTAAAAACAGGAGTTATAGAACTGACACAGGTATCTGCCTGAACCGTGCGGACTGGGAATGAGTACAAGGGAAGCAACCATTTCTCCATTGCCACTTTCTCCATGTGTCAGGAGGTCTTGATCTGCTCATACCTTTAAGATACCTATCAGAAGCTTGCATGAAGCCCTGGCTCAGAGATAAGAGAACAAGATTGCTGAAGTTTCAAAAGATTCATACGTATATAATGTCAGAGCCCTCTCAAATGAGGTGGCGGTTTTGGAATGTCGTGAACTTCACTGTGACTTGTGTGAAAACACATCTGCAAGGTTTATTCATAAAAGCCCCTGTATTAATACATAAAATGCCAAAGATTTAGCGGTCAACCCTAGCTGTACCAATGTTATGCTGAGGTTTTATGTGTAAGACTTTTGAATGTAACTCATTCTCACAGCCCTCAAATTGAAGATTGCACCCTGCAACATTCTGAGGTTATTTTTTATTTTCTTTAATAACTTTTTTCCTTGATCTGCAAAGCAGAAAACAAGTGTGTCAGTATGAGACAGAATACAGCAATGCAGTTAGCACAAAGCCTGGGGCAATTCTTTTATTAAAGGCTAAGATGTAATATTCCGTAATTCATCAAACATACTTTTGTTGGGAGACTGAAGCCTGCTCTTGGGCAGTGCTGTCTCTTTCTTTACTTGTTAAAGCTGGTGCCCAAGGTTTTAGTCAAAATGTCACTGTAGCTGAGATAATTAAAACTTAATTAATACTGGTCCATAAAGCTGTTATGCCAGATGAAGTTAATATTTTAAAATAATTTTGCATAAAAAATTAAGATAAAAAATCTACGCCTGACAATTTGTAATGAAAAATTGGATATGTCTTGATAACATACCTCTTCGTACCCCTAGTTTAAACATTTACAACTGTTAACAAAACAGTATGCATCATAATCAGACATACATACATACATACATATAGACACATGAATACACAGGTACCGAACACAATATGCCTATGTCTGGCTCTGATAAAGCGGCTATTGAGGCCCCTTATGCTTTAGTATTGAGACACCCCTGCTTTGCAGAAGGAGTCTAGTTAGTGATATTTTCATTTGGTTCTGCCAGGATGCCACTGATCCTTTGCTCTTGGATGAAGCGTTGAGCACAATGTTCACGAAAAGCCATAATCAAGTTCAGCCCTGAGAGGGTGCAGCTGTAAAAAACAAAAAAACAAAAAAACAAAAAAAACAGAGACAGAATTGTGGACCTCGACCATTTCTTCAGCCCCGCCCCAGTCTCAGGCCACCCTTGGAGGAGTGGGGTCCTTTTGTTTTGAAGCTGCATCTATGACTGATAAGAATTGAAGAAAATGGACGAAGAGTTTATTTGTAGCACTACTTATGACCTAAATAAGAGCAAAACCTCATTAGAGGCAAAAACGTGAAAAAAAACTGGATGGTCAAACCTTCATTTCCTTGGCAGAGCAGAAGACACTAAGATCAGCTGACATTTTTAATCATCAATTTGCCTTGGCGGAGTGAAGTAAAGGGAACATTTCGCACAGTATAACCAGCTGACTGACACTCTGGTTTTGAAAAGGCAAATGTTAAATGTCATATTATCTATGTGAGTCTATTAATGTCTTTCCTCGTAGTATAGGGATTTCCCTTTTAAAAATATTATACAGTACAGAACTTGGGTTAATAGAGCTCGCTGGATGACAAGCAGAAAAAAAAAAAAAACAATCTACATTGTGCAGAATATTTATTTGTTTACTTATTTTAGGTACACACAGTAGCTCATCAAACCTATTCAGCCTACCATTAACATATTGTTTAAAAGATGAAAGGAAAGAAGCGGCCATACGTTTAATGCAGTTAAATTACCGTATGTAAAGTAAATAAGTTACTGGGAAAACATTTGTGTTCCTGGTCATGACTTTTTCTGCATATGATTTCAAGAATTTTAAGTAGTCTTGTTACATGTATTACAAACATTTGAATTACGAACATTTTCCAAATTTATTAATGCATTTTTAACTATTTCTACATTCATCGATTATTAAAATTTCCGCCTTTTGCAAATTGCAAGCCAAGCACAAGTCGTCATGCAGAAGTTGTGAGTAAAACAAATCATGGTAGAACAGAAATTCTCCTGTTGTTAACAGTCTATGTGGTGCTGTAAGCATCTGTGACCAAAAATAAGACAATTAATGGTGAACAAGCTGATGAGATGAATCAGTCAACAATCAGCATAAAATGTGAGCTTGTGAAGACTACAGTATGTTTTTATTTAATTTATGTATTTATTATTATTATTGACAGAAGTTAATAAAATAATAAAAGAAGAATTCCTGGGACTGTTTTACTTCTTACAGCAGTATCTGAGGTATCTAAAGCAAATAAACTGAGACATCTGTATTATAAAAATTTTCTTGATTGTGAAATTTTGAAAGCATCTTTAGGTTCAGAGAGAAATTGAGTTATGAATGACTGCTGGTCGCAGTTGTGTTTGTGAGTTGAGGGAGCAGTGTATTTCTAGATGAAACCCTGTGTGATATATTGCTATGCTGGTCATAGTCCAAGATCACACCGGAAGTCTTAAATTGGTCACTCAGTAAATCATCAGTAAAATAAGCATTTTAAGTAGCACTGTCACTATTTTTACTCCAAAAAAAAAAAAAACCTTATTAAAAATGCCTCCAGGTCCTAATGACACTTGTTAGCGATGCTAATATATGTTAATGTCATTAATTACAGACACCTATCTTTCATCTTTTCAATTTTGTTGTGAAGCAATTAAAAAACAATGACATCGCAGCAGTCAGTGCCTTGTTAAAAAAGCAAACATGATCAAAGACGCCAGTGGAAGCAAGAGAAAGTGCCTGATTCTGAAACAGGCATTGCCCTGGGCCTCAAGGCCTCATTAAAGTCAGAGACACTCTGTTGATCACCAATTAACCTGATTTGTTATAACTCTGCTAAAGGCCTCACAATGCTGGCTTTTCTTCTCCCCATAAATTGCAAGGTTTACTGACAAAAACTGCCTTCTCGACTGAAAAGAACAGGAAGGGGCAAAAGTAATCAGTCATTTATGGCATGAGTAACTCTATTTTGCTGAAATGAACCCACGTTTTAGATGGCTCTCGGTCCGTGCCACGACTGTATTTCTAGCCAATAATTGGCCTTTTGCGCAAAAGAAGTTAGAACAACTGCATGGATAGCGTGACCTAAAGCAGAAAGACTTGAAGCAGAAAGTGCTGGAAGCAATTGCTCACAGCGGCAGCAGGTCATTGGATGTTGAAAACCATGAATAGGTTTCCATCGATAACTGGGAAAGTATGGTAGAAGAAATGGGAACTGACCACTTGATATATTGAACTTCTTGCAATCTCTGAATTATGACTAGTGAAATTTCTTTGCTATGTACTTAGGAAACCACCTTGACAGACCAAGACAAGAAGCTATACCTGAAAATATGTGTTCTTGTTTTTGAAACGGTGTAAATAACATCATTTATTTGAATCTAAAATCTAAATGTGAATTTGAATCTAAAACTAAAGCTCATTCAACTCAGGGCAGCGTTATGGTTTTTATGTAGAAATTGTTTTGGTAAAATAACAAAAGTACTCTTAGCTATGAAGAAGAATGTATGATTAAAATGCCAAACAGCTCCAACAGTTGCGATTACTGTATGATCAGCATATACAAAACAAACTTTCCTTGTTTGAGTTTAGTGTTACACAACTAACAAAACCCGAAAAAGGTAACATAACTTTCCAATGTACTTTCAGACTTCGACAAAAAGAGTTTTTCTTTCATGCTATTTAATCATCTGTTTGGCCTTTCCGTTTTTCTGCGACATGATGTGAACATCAGGCAAGATGCCTCAGGAAATCACAAAATTCAGTGAATGTGGGCAGCATTCAGTAAACCCAAACTACATCTAAATTTAAATTTTAATCAGACAATAGTACTTATGCATATTTGTATAACATTTTCACTACAGAAGATACATTTATAATTCATAGGTCAATTTGACTTGAAATTGAATTGCCGCTAATTTATTTGATCCAACTGAGCAGGGTTTTTCAAGACCTGTGGTACAGTACATATAGTCCTTTTATGAAGCAAATCAACTTAACCACTGCACAGATGTACTGATAATAACATTTGATTCGGATGGTTTGCGGTCCTCCTCCCAAAAGAGAAGTAAATTAAGAAATAATAAACCAGTCCGAATGGGACATACGATGACAGTTACTGAGTGAATTTCATTTCTAGAAAAGACTGACCATGAAGAGGCCAAATCATACAAAGGATCCAATTCCATAACAGCTACTAGTCCATCTCATCTCATCGTCACTGGACTTCTACATGGAATATTCGCTTATTAACTGGGCCTCTTTGTAACAATGTGGCCTCAGTTACACATTTAAAAAAAAGTTATTCCTTAGCATCTTTTCTCATTCTGTAGACCTGCTTATTTGTACCACAAAGGTATATACGTTCAAATACAACAGCAGCACAAAATTACATTAGTTCCTACAACTTTCCCCAAAACATTTACAAATTTTCCTTCATAATGTGATTATCAGTGTACTTTGGTTTTTGTGTCAAATTTCATAACCATTATTTAGATCATTTCATGATCTCCCTTCTGGGTTTTTCTTGCTATCTGCAGTTATTTTTAAAAACTACTTCAGATCCCAGAATTTTGTTTGGCTCCAGTGCCTCATTTCCTCACGGCTACTACAGAACTTTGTTTGTATTATGGTCTTCTATTATAACTTTATACAGTATGAGCATGTACATTTATAAAGCACACATTTTTGCAACTATTTTTCAGATAATAAAAGTGTACTTATTCTTGCTGAATTTCTGCACTTTAAAGAAAGTAAATTTTATTTTTGCCATTCTGAACAATATGAATAGGTAAAAAACTGCTTAAACAATATGCTATGCTTACTCTATAAGGAATCAAACTGTTTTACAAAATAAATTTTTAATAAATAGCAATTTTAATAAAATTACAGAATGATGCTGTTACTAGTTGAAACTAACTAGCAATAACATCTCTTTTTGAATTATTACTTTGACTTGATGAGAAAATACACACACACCCACATTGTCTGAACTGCTCGTCCCATACGGGGTCGTAGGGAGCTGGAGCCTAACCTGGCAATGCAGGGTGTGAGGCTGGAGGGGGAGGGGACACACCCAGGACAGGACGCCAATCCGTCGCAAGGCACCCCAAGTGGGACTTGAACCCCAGACCCACCGGAGAGCAGGACCTGGTCCAACCCCCTACCGTGCCTCCCCCTTGATGAGAAAATAAGAGGATAAAATTTGTAGAGGAAGATTGGCACTAGAATCACTTCCTTTCCTCTGTCTTAAATAACATAACCTTAAATAACCTATTTAACTGAAAAACTGAATAGTCACAAGTTGTATTTTCAAACTGAATATGTAAAAATTCTGTGACATTCTGATTCACAATAATTTCTGCTGACTTTTGTTCTTTTCTTGTTTTCCATGATGTGTTAGCACATGTATTATACCCACGTATAAACTCAAAGAACACTCAGTTAACATTTTATTAATTGAAATATCTAATGTAGAACAAACTGTTCTATTTTCTCCTTTAAACCATTTCTTTCTGTGAGAGAGATGTAGACTTACTTGCCCTTGGGATTTAGGCAGATCCCTTTATTACACAACAATGCATTACTCAATTACTATACTTTTTCCATTATGCAAAACTGTGGTTTGTCAAAAAGCAAATTGTTGCAATGCAGTTTCCATAATTTAATTATTTGTTTGTTGTAAATCTTAGATCTTTGCTGAACAGGCCAGCTTTGTCCAACAAGGAAAAAACAAGTATTGGTAAGAAGAAGACATTTAAGTAATGTATTAATTGCAACAGTAGTCAGAGATTAGGGGAAAAAACTAGGCACAAAAATTTAAAATATATGTATACACACATGCTGCAAGGGCAAGTAAGTTGATTTTCACTAATTTAGCAGTGTATTAAAAAATTGCTACATTAAATGCAATGTAATGCTTGCATTTCAGCACCAGCCTATATACTGTATATATACACTTTTATATTTTCACGTTAAGACTGCTGAGGTTAGAAGGTGTGAAATTCATAAATTACAACAGCAGTACTAATGCCATAATAGAGTCTCATTGTTTTCACCATTTTGGACTTTATTTTTAAAATTATTTCTAAATAGTGCAAAATAGCTTACTTAAATTAATAAGCATTAAAAATTGTTTTGCCATAACTACTCAACAAGTGCCTTTTTCACCTAAACAGAATTTGCAGTCCATGTACTTAAACAGGAATGGCCAGCATACTGTTAATTATCAGCAAGGCGACTTCACCGATTCCACAGATCTGTCAAAATAGGTTTTTAACTTTACGTGAGTTTTATAAATACTGAGCCATGGAAAATACTCATGTTTGGTCTCCTAGTCTTCTGACTGTGCACTCATTTAATGGCTGTATTACACTACTGTAATAAATCTTTCATCTGTCCATATACTGTGATATTATTTTTTCATAAAATGTAACAAACACTGCACTTTGAACTTTAAAAAATAAGAAAAAAAAATCAGGGCAACAGAAAAATAAAGAAAAAAGCTATTGGATAATCATTCCCTGTCAGTCCCACTACAGAAGATGCTGCTCTTTTAAAAGTGTCAATTGTTTTCAGTCACCAAAGTAAAGCTAGAATGTTGGAATTCCAAGATTAAGTCTGGAACCTGCTGAGTTAAATTACGGTCTGTGGACCATGGACTGTGTCATAGGATTCATCAATGAGAATATATAAAGTGGTATGCATGCATCTGCTCCTAGCAGCAGGAACACCATCTTCATGCTCTGTCCCCACAGCAGGTTAAACACATGAGATTATATGATATCAATGTGCAGCACAATAAGGGATCTACCATCACAATTTCTTTCCTACTGTGAATGCAACTGACAAGGGTGGTTCCGGATGTGGTGATGTTACATCAGTCTTTCCGTTTCACAGTTTGCCTCTATTTGAGCCAATGGTGACGGTCAAAGTGACTGCTGATATTTTTCATTCATATCAGCCCCTATAACAGGTCAAGAAAACAGTCTTGTGGTCAATTCAAGCACACAATAAAACTTTTTCAAACACGATTTGGAATGATAAAATTAGATTTTTAAAATATTGGTTAAAGTGATTTTAAAAGCTTTTAATACTGTTTAATTAATGGTTGAATTAGAAACGGCAGGTTTGCTGTTTCCAATTATCCAAAAATCTCATTCGCTTTATAATGAAATTAGACACAACAGCACAGCAGATCACTCAGAATGAAGTTCTATGAAGACAGCGTTGTCACTAGTGTTTCTCTACCTCCTTGTAATTTTGTCATGTTCCATCAAATGCTGATGTCAACTTGAGCGACCAAGAATCAAAACCAGATATGATTACTCTCATATCAAAATGAAATCCCTGACAGAGGGCATTATATGTGATAAACACAAACTATGGAAAAAAGACAAACCAACACGGGCTTACTTCATGCACTGACATTCATCCTGCACTGCACCAATCTGCTGCACTGAGTTGGCGGCATTCTCACTGAACTATTTTCTGCTAAGCAGCTTGTTCAGTTGCTCTGAGCTTTTCTCTGGCAGAGTTGGGGACTGCTTGGAAGAACATATCAGGAGCTCAAGAAATGTGTCAGCACTCAGCCAGAGAGGTGAATAAAAGTCAGAGTGCATTCAGTTCACTTTTCCAAAGCACTAACATATGTTTGTTTTTAAATTTTTACAATACCTTTATTACCTCTTGGTATATTGAATATTTCAATGTAAAATAATCAGAAAACAAGTAACATTACTTTTTTATATTTACATGGCATTTTACATATACATCTATAAAGGTGACCCAGTCATCTAGAAGTTTTTGGAATTTTGGTGATGGTCATAAGTCAATTCTTCCAGGGGGAGAGAATTAATCACTTCAGGCAAACACATTTTTTTAGAGGGCACTTCCAGTGAAGACCATAACAGCAATCATCTTTATTCAAGTAAATACAGGCACTTAATGCATGGGAAAACAATCATGAAAAATTTATCAGAATTATAATCTAAAATACATATTTAGAAACATCTGTTGATTATCATTTGAGTTAGTGAGTGAACCCATTCCAATAGACAGACCTGCAACTTCTCATATCCAAAATAAATCCATGAAACAGCTCAAGTGAAACCTACATTTAAAATGATGATGTACCATTACACGCCAAAACTACAAAATATCTAAAATCCTACCCCCCCAGAGAAACAAACTGCTTTTGATTCTGTAAATATTTTAGATGCATTTTATGAGGGGTGACGCGGTGTCGCGGCGGGTTTGACTAGGGACTGCTCTCTGGCAGGTTTGAGTCCCACCTGGGGTGCTTTGCAATGGACTGGGGTCCTGTCCTGGGTGTGTACCCTCCCCCTTGAGCCGCATGCCCTGTGTTGCCGGGTTAGGCTCTGGCTCACCACGACCCCTCTCAGGACAAGCAGCTTCAGCCAGTGTGTGTGTGTGTGTGTGTGTGTGTGTGTGTGTGCATTTTACGATTTTTGAACTTCATTTAACACCTCAGCTGCAGAAATTTATAGAAATCATTACCGTGTCAAAGCTGTTGTTTCTTTGTTCAGATAACATAATACAATAGCTCTGAATACATACAAAAAAATTTTATACCCTTTGATATCAACATAAGAAGTCCAATGTTTCTACTCCAAAGTTCTAATGCTTCTATAAAATTAGGACTGAGACCTTATAAAAAATGGTCAGGAGACTCAAATGCTTGCCAATATATAAGTAAAAAGTGTGACAAATACAAGAAATCTGTCAATTTGTCTTATAAATCAAAATAAAAAAGACAAGAGTCTTAGAAGTCATTAATTAGAAAAATCCATAAATTATCTAGCCTATTCAAGAATTAACTGATGATAAAATTTATATGTGCAGACCAATAATAAAGATTTATATCTGGTAAGAACACTTAAGGAGCTACATTAAAAGACAGCATACACTAGTCAGTCAGAGTCTGTTCTAATTTTCTTGATTAGAGGCAAATAATTAAAACAGATTTTGCCTTCATTCAGTAACAGAATGGATCAAAGCCCAATGTTTTTCAAATCTATAAGTGAATTACTGGCACAACAATATATGAGATGTTCTCATCTGTTTTGACTATTAGTATTAATGCTGACTGCTAGTATTACTTCAGTACATCCTATAAAAAGTTTATACCCTGTCCACTTAATCCGTTTTAATGTTTACCATAAAGAACATTCAAAGTCCAAATAATGTATTCCACTGAGAAAAAAGCATGCCTCTGATGAAACAGTTTATCCAAGTAAGAATTATGAGTTGCTCATTTGAGGGATTTCAAGAAAACAGACCTGACTGTGGGTTATTAAACAGGGACATCTTTCCATTAAGTAAATATTTGAAGTGGTCTGGGTAGCCAAATCTGTGGTAGTCTGCAGGACTTCTTTTTCTGCTTCACAACTGTGCTTAAGTTTCTATTATCCTGAAAAAATGGTAAACGCGAAGTAAGTGTTTGAAAAATAAAGAATAAACGAAAGAAAATTCAATTGGTGAAAAGACTGTGTTAGTGTGCTGGCCAGACAGTAACCTCAAATCACCATGTAGGTGAAAATATTAAATATGACATGTTCTAAAGGCTTTCATCAGAGACCTATGCGATAACTTGATAAAAGTAACACTGCCTTTTTTTGTAGACTACTCCAGCTCTTTTAGGTGTGCTCGTGTGTATATTTTATCCAGCTATCCACCTCTCTCTTTACCTCTTTGGGCTGATTCAAAATGATAACAGAGCTAAAGGACAAATAATGTTTGGACATCTAATCATTTTATCACTGTAACCTTCTTCTGCTATCAAGTTTCTGAAAACAATTCTGCGACCTCAAACAGATCGTAGCGAAGGCAGCTAAAACAGTTTGTAATTTCTAAGTTAGCAGGAAACCTTAACCCAGGAGAAGTTTCAAAACACGTTTCCTTCAGTGTAGGTGTGGTGCTTCTGTAGTAGATGTGTCATTGATATTGCAAGGACCCCCGTTACTGTGTTTTAGAGGGAAAAGTGTTTATTGTGATTGGTTGAATTTGGGTGACGTACAGGGAATATAAGGGGTTGACTGCATCTGCCAGAGAGAGAAAGAAGAGAGAGCCCAAGGGCGCTAAGCAGGCTGGGAAGCCTGGCTTGAACCACAGGTCCTGGAGGAAACGGGGTCCTGGGACAGAAAGCGTTATTTCCCTGTGTTCCAGTGTTCCAATAAATGTTCGAGATGAACACTGCCTGTGCATCCTTCTTTGCCCCATTCAAACCCATGGTGCTGCATGCCACAATATTCTAGTGCCAGGGTTCAATTTTCATTCCTACCCACTTTCACCCACCAAAACTGGTTTTTAATTGGAAGTGGTGTCACAAAAGAACTAGTCTAACAGCAGTGTAGAGCTCACAATAGAAGCTGGGGAGAAATTTAGGGTCGTTCTGTGAAATTTTTATAAAATAATCTACTATAGTTATTGTTTTAACAAAAATTGAAAAGGAAATTTTGAAGATTTCAAATTTTGCACATAGGGCCAGCAGACTGTGCAATAGTTACCAATTTCCACTTGCACTATAGTGGTCTTAGGTTCAAATCCCAGTCCTGCTGCAGTACCCCTGCTCAACTTGCTCACCCTAAAATGTTAAAAATGCCCTATTGTTGAAATGGAGAAATCACTGTAATTTTGCATATCTAATTCTGAACTGCCTTATACAAATATATCAGCTAAATAAGTCTTCAAAATCAGTAATCCATTAATTGGTTTGAATAAAATAAATTTATTTAAATTTACACCAGTCATATACAAATTTGAATGGCTAGTGTTAAAAATAAATGCACAAGTATGCACTACTTGCAATGCTTTTTCCATTACTTTCTATGCTTTCCAGGCACAGAAATCAAGTTCTCCTTTTTGATGTGCTTTTGATAGATGCACTGTACTGTACATGACATTTCTTTTTTGAGTGCCTACCTATATAAATGTTATCTCAAAGAAAAACTAATTAATTCTGGCTCATGAATCAATTTCTCAGATTTATTACAAGGTAAGTGGCTGATGCTTGTCTTGCTGCATTTTAGAGTAATTAAAGGATTAAACAGTTTTGAAATCCTGCATGCTTGTCTCAACCCGATCACTCAGTTACTTTAATATTTGTTTTGAGAAATTTCAGGGTTTTTGAAAACATATTTGAAAATGTAGTAAGAAGAAGTCAATATATTGTTGACATGTTTTATAACATAGTTATTGCAAGTTTATATTTAAAAGTATTAAGGGAATGTTCTCTTTCCTTCTTCTGAATAAACACATTTCTTTTGTCAGAAAATGTATCTAGTACAGATAAATAATGTATGAAAATGTTTTTTTCCACTGATTTTCATTCTGTTCCCTTTCTCTGGGAAAGGCTTTATGCTTTATTACAGTGATGGGTAAGTGGAATGTTGAGCCTTCCACAGAACATTTAGGAGACTATTTGCATAAGGTCAGGGCCTACAGCATCCCTGTATCCTAGCAACAGTAACACTCCAGGTCTATCCACAAAATTCATTGCTTGTTCCCTTTCTTCCTGTTCACAGAGAATCTCACAATAAAATGTCACCCAGTAACCTGTGCCTATAACCCAATGGGTCGCCTTTTTCACTTTTGTCCATCAAGCCCAATTAAAAAGTGAGTTTGTTATTTAGTTGTTGGGCTGTGACAAAATTAACCTTTTCAGTCAATTAATTAATATTAATAAGAAAGAAAGCGAGATTTCAGAAATGTTAAAATGATAAGAGGTAATTCTGAAGCTGCTGCAAAACAATAGGTTGGGGAACTAGTAATGCACAGACAGAAGAACAGAGTGCGAAGTTCAATGACCTTCTCAAAGTGTCCGATGATATGGTAACAAAATGGGTCTTCAGCATGCTCCAAAAAATGAGGGGCACTCCTTGCGTCATAAGACATGAATATATGCGAGAATATATATGCTGAAGACGAATGTTAATAGACTTGTTCAATATGGACAATGGCAATCACACAATTTTTCTTCATGTGTCTTGTTGTTTAAGCCGTTCCCAACTATTCCATAAAGAACTGGAAGATCAAGTAACTCAGTGATGCACACGCTTATTGTTCATCTAAATATGCACATTTACATTTATTCATTTAGCAGACTCTTTTGTCCAAAACAACGTACATCTCAGCAAAGTACAATTTATGCATTACATTGAGAGAAGGAGACAAAGCTGCAGACATGAAAGTCTCAAGCAAACCTAATTTGTTCTCTACCACTTGCTACAGCGAGGTTCATCGTTCAAGTAGGTGCATAAGACACAGAAAAATCCCGATACGCACATCAATTTTCTTTATTTATTTATTTATTAAATATTATAAGATACACAAAGGAGCAGTACAATACCAGAGTAATGGCGGAATAAAGGCTGTATCTGGGGATGCTTCTGGAGTTATGATGCGTGAACGGTTACGCCATAGATGATCTGAAGAGATCTTGGGCAAAGTGGATCTGGAAAAGGTGGGTTTTCAGACGTTGTGTAAGGCGTTGTACCACTGCGAGCACAGTTCACTACAGTCTCAGAAAGAAGAAATGCATCCATTCTTGCACAAACACTTTGAATTTTGTGGTGTCAACCAGGTTTGGTACTAAAAGTAACTGTGAAGCTGTGATAGGTGCGACTGTACCGAAGGCCACTTAGTTACAAAGTGAGAGTTTGTTCTTACCCAAAAGGTCTGTTAGTGGTATGTGACATGTTGTAGACCAGGAGATCATCATGAGTTCTATAATTGCATTCTACATGCAGCTACTCGTGTAATGTGTGTCCACAAGAATGGTGGTCTGGGCTAATTAACTGCACTCTGAGAATTGTGTGTCTCTATCTGTATTTCTCCATCTGTTAACGAAACACACTTTTGTTCAGTTCGAGCTGTACATCATTTTCGGGAAAAGCATCTGCCAAATGAGTAAATGTAAATGTCAGGAACATTAAAGGCTTGTATTTCAGACAGGAACATGGCAGTGGAGACTCTCACTCTGTGTGTGTTTGTGTGTGTGAGTGTGTGTGTGTCACTAAATGAATAAAGAGTATAAGTGAACAAGGAGGCACAGTAGAGGGCCCTGGCCAAAGCTGCAACACGCAATCGACAAAACTGCAGGCAGCATCAGCTGTTTGCCATCACCGTCCCTTGGTGGGCCATGTGAAGCAATAAATTGCAAATACTTCTCAAAGAAGTCCGCTGCTCCGAAGCTGACAAGCAGGGGTTACGCCGTTTGTATTTCGTCATTTTCGCGTCTCAGCCGACTCACTTCACATGCCGAGTGAAAGAATGCTCCCAAGTGCAGAAGTGCACCTTTTTCACTTCACCGGGTACTCTTACTCGTGTATTTCGAGCGCAAAATGTAATGTGATCAAAGACTTCAGGTTTACAGTTTCGTGTTTACCAAGTGAGCCCATTTGAATGAGCGTCAGTCTCCTAATGTACCATTAGAAACAACGAAGGCCACTACTGCATGTGAACGTTAACCGCTAGACTAGTTCAAGCTCTGGAAAGTCCGACTCCTTGCTGTTGTCTGTCAGCTCAGTGCCGCAGCCGTTGGGCGTCCGTGGAACTTGCTTCTTCAAAATATCTTTTGCCAGTGTTCATCCACAGCTGAAGAGCTTTGTATTAACAGCAAAACTGACGTTTTCTCGTCATCAAAGGCAGATGGTTGTTCCTTGTACTATAAATGGCTAAGCACGCTTGCTAAATTGTAAACCACGTCGTCATGTTTTGCCATATATGACTTACCTGGAGAGGCTGTTGACCCCCCTGTTTCACAAGGCCTCTGACAGACAGATCACTCACAATGACATCATTCATTTTAGTTGCCGTTTCTTAACGTTTCCCTCCTTTCTTCGCGTGTCAGGTGAAACGTCTCTGTGGAATGTTTGACGGTTTCTTTGAAACTGTCTCACGTCTTCCGTTCTTCATTACCACACACAGACACACTGGCTGAAACCGCTTGTCCCAAGTGCGATCGCAGCGCTAACCCGGTGACACGTCGCAAGGCTGGGGGGGCGAACACTAGCGATGGTGAAATCAGTTGTATGTCGTCTCACCGACTATGGAGTACATAGGGCTATTGTAAGAGTTATTCTCTAATTTTAGCGAGAAAGTAAAAGTAAAATGAGAATCAGATTCTGTTGCCAGCGTGACCATTTAATCATTGTCTTTCTTACCCAGCAGTTTCGCAAGTGAAAAGGGACTGTTAAAAGCGTAGCTAAGGGAAGGGGTCAGAAAGTGCTAGTTAAGACTCACCAAAGTATAGCCTTTATTTTTCATAATATCGCATTGACAAATATTCACTATAGTATCTGGCCTGCAAACTGCGCAAACTGGCGGCGTTGTGCCAAAATATCCCCTAATTTTGTTTGAGAAAACTACATTACACCAAAATGTGTAGCTACTTATACAGGAGGATATGACGTACAAAGATTTACACTGAAAAGCAGAAGGCAACCATTGCAACATACAAAAATGAAGCACCTACAAATTCTTAAATTGGGCTTCTTCCAGCTGTGTGCATTATGTTGATATAGGATAAACACCTGTGCAAAATAGAACAAACATCTTGAGCAGAAGTTATATATTGAATGAGCAATTTTGCTTCAGACAGGAATCAAATCCATCACATGCACCAACAGTGATCTGACCAATGTAAAAGTGCAGTGCAAGAATTTATTTTTATTATTCATTTTGCTAACACTTTTCTCCAAAGCAATGTATAATGTTATGTTTGTATACTAAGCTACTTAATATTATTTACTGATTTATACAGCTGGCTAATATTTACATGAACAATTCTATGTAAGTACAGCTGCAGGAGGTGGATTCAAAGATGAGTCTTACAGTTTCAAGGCAACAGCTCAAACCACTACACCACCTACTACCCCTGTATGACATGTCTAATTTAATATCAAAATATTGCTTTATTCCTGGTAGATTATTTGATATCTTTCACCATCTCTAACAACTTCAGTGTGCCTTCCCTGGAGTAGATTATTCTAGTGTCTAGAACTGTACTAGTGGTACATCTTTCATGGAATATTCCATAGTTTGATGATAGAAAACAATGTTTCACACACCATTTCAAAGTCTTTTACAAGTGTTTGGATGGGAAAAGGCACAACTATAGACATGCTGCATAATTTATGTCTGTAATTTTATTCATGCCCCATGGATGGGGACATGTCGTCCTGGAAAGTTCCACTGCCATCATAATGGAGGTGCTTCACCATAGGATGAACATTATTGCTTTGTACTTAGTGGCATTTATTTTACCCTTCAAGACTTTCAGTGGACTTAAACCAAATCAGGAAAATTAGCCTTATGCCATAACAGAGCCACCAGAAGCCTTTATTGTGGGGTAATAAGCGTTGGAATGTAGACTTAAGATATGCACCATGATTCATTTCTTCCGGACAAGGTGAAGTATGACATCTGACTCTGACACTCCCAACACCTACTAAGCCACTTGTTTTCTTTGCACCTCTTTATTCTCAAAAGAATATTTTAGGATGACTAGGCAATGTAACTCAACCATATCCTTCCAAGATATTTAACAGTCTTCTTAAGGAACTTCCTGTTCTTGTTTTTGTCCACAGTTAGCCCCACCAACTTCCATGAGAGCTTCACCTTAACTATGCTTCTCATGGGAAGGAAAAAAACAGCAAGTTCAACAGTTTCACAACTGTGTCCCCCAACAATTAGCCCCAACAAAGTCATTGAGGTTTCTACTTCAAGGTATAGTAGCTAACATAATAAGTAGCTGGTTTTGCCCAGCATGTTTATACATGACCTTAAGCATAATTGGATGTTAATTGCTTAATTACATATGTCAAGTATTACACCTGTGTGGATGCACCTGCTCTCAATATTTCCATCCTTCATTTACTGGAGTCTTTCCGTGTTTTGCAGCTACCTATGTAACTGCATAACTGTACACACTGTAATATAGTATTGGATATTTTAATTAAAAATAAGTCGGAAAAAAGTGCATTTTGTCACAATGCTAAATTTGTTATATATTCTGAAAATGCAGATTCATTAAAACGGGTTGAGTATACTGGGCAGCTGGTGGCATTGTGGTTGGAGCAGCTGCCTTTGGCTCTGAAGGTTGCTGGTTTGATCCCCTGCCCCTGCTGTGGTGTCCTTGAGCAAGATGCTTGCCCTGCAATTGCTACAGTACCTTCACCTAGCTGTGTGTCTGGGTACCAAGTTGTGGCCCTTTGATGGACTGGAGTACAGGGTGTACCCCTACCTCTTCAGCCTTGTACCAAAGGTCTCTGAGATAGGCTCCAGCTTGTCATGACACCATGCAGGACAAGTAGTTATTGATATTGGTTGGTTGGTTTAGTATGCTGTGTTTAGCAACCAAGAACTAAAATCATATGTTAACCATTCAAGCGGATAATAATTAACAACCAGGCTGAGTAACACTTCAGTTAACATCAAAGAGAATAAGTGCAACTATTAGTTATACTCGTAAATTTAAGACACTGGTTATTACCCACAAATGCATGGAAAGAACTGCTCCCAGCTATTTACAAGACTTGATCAACTGCGACACCCCAACCGAACCGCTTTGCTCGTCTGCTTCTGCCTGTTTGGTGGTCCCACGCACGCAAGGTAAAGCGTGTAGGTTCTCAGTTCTGGCTCCATTGTAGTGGAATGACCTCCACCTCTCACTCAGAACTGCTGAAACTTTGTCTACATTCAAGAAGGGTCTGAAAATTCACCTTTTCCTGACTCACTTCACCCAAGATCTCTCCAGCTCAGGCATGGTGTAAATGTTTATGCACCGTAACTTTATGATCATGCCCAGATAAGCCTTTACACAGCCACTACTCCTGTATTGTATGTAAATGTTTGTGTACCTTTTTTTAAAAAAATTAAAAAATTTGTAGGAAGGTGATCGTGATTCGTCTATTCGGAGTTTTATACACCTACTTGTGAGATGAACTTTGGTACACAAAGTGGAAAGAAGCAAACTAAGTTTACTTAAGAATCGCGTCTGCAACTATGTCTCACTTTCTCCTAAGGTAATGCACAAATTGTGTTTCTCTGAGATGTACGTCGCCTTGGAGAAAAGTGTCTGCTAAATGGATAAATGTGAATGTAGTTACAGACAGTTTGTGGAAAAATTTGTAAATGAACAAATGATCTGGACAGAAAATGTATGATGTTCCTGGCACACTTTGTTCTTGGGAAACTCACCCCTGGGTACTTTCCAAAATGGTTAAGTCCTTTAATTTTACAACTATAATTTACAGACAAGAAGACAGCCTTCCATGAAACAAGCATCACCTGAGGGCTCATGAATATATAACAATACACTATATACTGTATGGATAGATGCTGGGAAGATCTGAAATTCAAAAAGTTCACTTGCTTCCTTCAAGCTGGCATGAGATTGCAGAGATGCAAAACTGAATAAGAGTGGTAATTACTACAAAGGAATGCGTGTTTATACCATCCAAGTAATTGCCAACCATCTTTAATCTTCCCTCTCAGCAACCACTCTTTCTTTTCAACTTGCCATCTTCCTCCGTGTGTGCCCTGTGTCTCTCAGCACATTGCCATAACTTGTAGTAAAATAGTCTCTTTGTTGGGAGTCGAGATCCAAAGGCATCTGATCTGTTTTAGTCTGACTGAAGAATATGACATGGAGCAACCTTTGGACCCAGGCTCCTCTGTACTACAGACATAAACTAACAGTTTTTGAGCAGAGACTTTGTACAATGAACATGTGAAACTTGTTGTGAACACATGCCATAGCCGTTAGACACTATATGCTAGAAGTTTCTTACAGGAGTACTTATCCATTGTGGCAGTGCTGTGAATGTGAAAAAGAATGCCATTCATACTACAGCACAGATTTCGTGTAAAGGAGATAAGTATCATGCTTGGTTGTATATATCTGACTGTGGTCTAGTTGATAGCAGAGTATGACCACGGTCCTGCAAAGAATTAGAAAGTTTTGGATGCTTCTGACTGAACCCCCTGATGAGGTTTTCAGTGGATGCTGCTGCTTCAGCAATCTTATTTTCAACACTGCAAGTGATCTTTAGACCCACTTTTGTCCACTGCTTCTGCATTTTTGTTTTCTTTTTAATTTTGTTTTTGAATTTCGTAATCAGAATTTTTTAAGTTATAAACTTGAACTGCTTGTTAAATGCTTTACCAATGGTAAAGCAAAAAATAATTTAATATCTCTGCTTACAAATTCAGCCTTTTTTCCAGTAATAAACTACATCATTGCAGCACATCAGTGTCATGTTATTCTTTATTTTGTCGTACTTCCTGTGTTCTGTGCAATTTACATATTCATTTAGCTGATACTTTTCTCCAAAGTAACTTACAGTGTTAAGCAAGGCACAATTCTTTTCCCATTTATACAGCTAGGCAATTCTACTGGAGCAATTTAAGGTAAGTACTTTGCTCAAGCATACTACAGCTGGAAATGGGACCTATGACCTCTCGGCCCAACTACACTACCTGCCTTCCCATAGTCATTCCCCAGTCAGTTGTGATCAAAAGGGTAATATTTTGCACAAGTTTTACGGAAACTTTATGTGATGTGATTTTTTTAATGCTGCCTTTTTTAAACCTGTTTAATTAAAGAGAGCAGTATAGGATGTCAAGCATGCATTAAGCATGACGGTTCAAATGCTGTCTCATTAGAAATTTATTAGTCTGCAATAGGAGCAAATGTATATGTTTACATAACATTAGTTAACTGGTATTCTGGGCCCTTGTATATGTGTTTTTTTTTCCACTTTGACTTATGCAAGATAACTCTAGCACTCACTTCCAGCAATGATATCAAAATGTTTTTTGGTCAAGTCAAAAGCAAGGTCATTCTAGCAACTCCCCATGGTCAGTTATGGAAGCCAGTAAGTCTCCCAGTCATTTTTCATTTGCTGAAGCTCTGAGTTAATGACAGTTGCAAGGGGATGGGTAAATTGGAGCCTGCAGCTTTGTGACGTCACAAACACATGCCAGAGGATTAAAAGGGCAGGCAAGGGACAAGAGCTTGATCTGAGCATAAAAAATTTACCTTTTAATATAGGAGGACATTTATACTGAAAAATAACACAAAACCCAAAACTTCAAAACCCAGATAATATAGCATTTAAATTATGCATGCAACATCAAAATCAGAAATGTTTACATGTATCTTTTCATGATTTACAACTCCATTTGGCAAAACAAGAAAAAAAGAAAAATTCAAAGGATTTTGATTTAAGTTAATGAATCATAAACATGTACATTTTTATTCAATTTTGATTCAATTTAATTTGAGCTAAACACTCTAACCTTTCTGAAACTGAACTGCACTGTTGAGTGCTTCCAGGCTGAAACCACACATTTAGACTATCATTAACGAATTATAAATACCTTAATAAAGCCATCCTGAAATTGACAGAAGCCTTTAATTTTACATACTGTGGTAGTAATGTTGACGATCGGCATTGAAGTGAAAAATAAGGGCTGTTTTTTTGGCTGAGCACACAACTGAAATGATCATCTGTAAGACTTGTGTTCTGGCCATTGTCACTATGGTTTACAGAAATCCTGCGCTTCATCACTGGCCAAACAGGTCAGGTCAGCCAGCCCTGTGGAACACAATAAAGAGTAAGCCTATCAGACGTTTTACCAGCTTTTTTCTTAGTTACTAGAATATAAATGAATAATTCAAAAAAGTAATTCAAGGATGATGAGCAGTGTCGACGGACTGGCATCCCGTCCTGGGTGTGTCCCCTCCCCCTCCAGCCTTACGCCCTGTATTGCCGGGTTAGGCTCCGGCTCCCCGCGACCCCGTATGGGACAAGCGGTTCAGATGATGTGTGTGTGTGTGTGTGTGTGTGTGTGTGTGTGTGCAGTGTCTTTCATAAAAGTTCTGTCTTGTATAAATGAACATGAGAGACATGTTCCCACGTACATTTACTTCAAAATGAAAATAATCCGAAATGGTGCAGCAATACTTATATGCCAATAATGGATCACATAACACCGCGCCAAAGTGCCATCGTCACATTGTGTGTAACCAAATCTCGATGCAGAAACATTCATTAAGAAACATTCATTACATTTTAACATTTTGCTCAGGTGAGCTTAACAGGAGATTTGGCGTTTAACCTCTTTGTAACTTCTTGTCTTCATTTATTTCTGTCAATATACAGAATTATTTTCATAGCAATGAGGAATGTGTTTCCTTATTACTAAATCATTTTTCAGCAAAGTTTTGTCCTGCTCATTCACTTTTGATAATAAATGTTACATAAACCTAATTCTAACACTTTTATTTTGGATCTGCTTACACTGAACAAAATCCAGATAAACATATACAGTTAAGTCAGTCTTTCCCATAAGAACTGGGTCTGAATATGTCAGTGCTTGCATTGAATAAGCACCTGCAGCTCCTTAGTTATTGCTGTACACATGCTTTACATGTTATTTAAACTTCTCTAATCACCAGGAGAATATAATGTGGGGTTTCGTGTGACCCTAATGACAATTTCCTATTAATATTCAGTGTTAATATTTCCCTATTAATATTCTTTATATTCTAGCATTTTATTGAGGTCTGCTACCAATTAATATTAGATAATTACAGAATAATAAACTACCTAATGCATGTATAAAATTCAGCTTTTCGATGAAACAGGCAAATTTTTCAGCAAAGCTAAGGAATGTTTATATTGATAGCGAAGTTTACATTTGTTGAAGACAAGCTATAAACAAAGTTTGTAATGTGTATGAAAATAATGAAAAATAAATAATGAAATAATAATGGAATAATGAAAAAAACGGTACACCTCCTAATGCGAGGGGAGGACTCCCGTTTGTTTTGTGAGGGGTTTCCTTTGAGTTCCACGAGTTCACTGTGGCATGTCAAATCCTTTTGCTGCTTCAGCCATGGCAGTGCTGACCTACTTGTTGGGCATCAGCAACATCAGCAGTAGTTCACATCACTCCATGTCATTTATTAAATTTACATCTTGTGTGTAAGTGCAATAACAAAGAACAGGAGTTCCATCTTAGAAAAAGACTGCTCCTTCCTTTTTCTCTATGACTTGTAGTTTAGGTAATTTCTCTTTCTGAGCAGAAGGTCATAGATTATAAATATAAATTGCATTTTTCATTACTTCCAGATGAGTGAAGCTGTCAGACCAATAATACCAGCTTTCAGTTCTGCATTCTGCCACTTCTCTCTCTTTTTTTGGCCAGAAGGTCATGTGCAAATTAAAAGTGACAGCTTAGCCAGCTTGACCAACAGATTGATATTGTTGGAGCACTCTATCATGTTCTACAGCACCAACTCACTCTAAGGGGTCTCAGTGTTTTGACTATAGAAGCAAGAACGAAACAAAGAAACAAATCAATTGCACCAAGAAAATAGATCTCACCAGAACTTATTTCTGGTAGCATTCAGATATTTCAGGTCTCCTGCAATTGGCTTTTGTTAATTTTCTGTAAGCTCATGACTTACCAGAGACCAAGTTTACATCTCCAGCAATTCACCAAAGCTTGTACATACTTATGTTTAATATATAATAATGTAAACTTCTGGTAAATGAAACTTTGGAAAACCCCATCAGGTGCTGCCAAGATGACTTGGAAGCCAGAAAGCACTCATCCAAAGTTTTAGGAGTGCTGTTTTAGGCACTACAGGAAAAGATTAAATTCAATGGATAAGCAGCAGTGTTTGACCTCAGATACTGATAGCTGGGTTCCCATGTACATTACATCATTTGTTAATACCACTAACCATGCAGATTCATGCATTTGAATACTTCAGCATAAAACGCTGGCGTGTGTACACAAGAAACAAATTTGCAAATATTCAAATTTTTTTGTTCTTAACAGACACATTATTCATTCCAAAGTGACATTTTACATTGCACTTGTTACATCCATTCATCTTCAGCAATCTCTTATCAAGTTCTTCCCCAAAGCCATCAGACTCCTCAATACCCAGGGACTGGACTGATACAACTCACACACACACACACACACACACACACACACACACACACACACACACACACCCATACTCAGCTGAACACCATTCCATGATATTGTACTGACCAACTGTATTTCTTGCTGCTAATTAGTATATTTATATCTATAGTATTTATTTTATGTTGCAGTATCTTCTGTTTTCTACTGTTTTTATTGCTTTTTTAATTATTGTAATGTCTAGCACTGTTTGCACATGTCTCGCACACGTGCACTTTTTGTAGTCCTGTGTAGGTAGCTTTGTGTTGATTTATGGAGCACCATCGTCCTGGAGGAACGTTGTTTCCTTTCGCTGTATACTGTACCAGCTGTATATGGTTGAAATGACAATAAAACCACTTGATTTGACTTGACTTGAAAAAGGACTGACAGTGACTCACAGAATATACACTGAATCATATGATGTATAGCAGAATAGGAGGCATAAGAAAATTAACAGTTTAAGAGAAATTCAGAATGAGACTGAGGGAACACCCAGGGCAAACCACACTGTATGAAAACATGCAAAACTCCGCACAGAGGTGGCTTGAATGAACACATAATCCCCAGGTTGTGATGCAAAAAAAAAAAAAACACCATCGTTGCACCTGACATACATTCTAATCATTTTGGTCACTTAATGTTTTTGTACCATAAAATGCAAACATTCTTCTTCAGCTTCTCTTTATATGACAAGCTGAAAAATATATTTCCTTATTCAACTGAAAAATATCAGCTTTTCAAACATTTACATATATGCATATACGAAATGTTATTCCGCCAAAGCGATGCATGACGATCATTAACTAGTTTATACGTGATACCTTTTTTCGAGCTGACTTACAGTACTGGATACAGTACACTGAACTCTCTACAATAATTTACCTATTTATAGAGTAGAACAGTGAAATACACAGAGTCATTCACTCACTCATGTAAACAGAGGGAAACCAGACAAACTGAGCCAGATTCAAACCCCTGTTAAAATGCACAGGACAGGCGCTGTGAGGCACCGGCACTACCCACTACACCACAATGTCACCAACAGATATGTGCTCAATCTTCGTGCACTTTATTCAGAAATATAACTAAGAACTCTGATTTTTTCTTTTTTTTTTTAATTTAAAGTCCTGGTTGAGTACTGAACTTTTCAGAATACAGGTCGTCTATAAATGATAAGATTTCACAAACTGTGAAAAATTGTAAAATCCGAGAAAATTAAATTAAAAATTTCACATTTACAGTAATTGGACACATATTCATGATGTCCAGTACTCTTTCAAAACAATGTTGTTTTATTTTGTATTACCTTATCCCTGTAAGCTGCCTTGAACAAAGAACACTGTAATAAAGTGTGCAAAAGGTTTTAAAGCAGTGTAAGACAGCTATAGGTTTGAAAAAAAAAACTGAAGTGCCTGAATAGGAGGTGCATCAGTCAATAAATCTAAAATATTATTTAATGTTGCAGGGGGGGGGGGGGGGGGGGGGGGGTGTGTGTGTCAGAAAACCATGTTTGCATATGTAAAAACTGCATTAGATTAGAAGAAGAAACAATGGTTGCGAGTCAAAGCTCATCAACTGAAATAAGCAGACATTGCACAAGATAGGTATTAAAATCTACATTACATTACACTTATTAACACTTTAGTAATCTAGATTCAACAAAAATTGCTTGTGATGATCTTAAACATGTTATATTTACAGTACTGCTGGACAATGTATATCCAAGGGCAATTCAGACAAATACATTATTGGGAATAAAGAACAGATTGATCAATGCCTAGAGACCTCAGCCTGTCTCTTGTAAATTGTTAAATATAGCGGTGGATCTGAAGAAGTTTAGCTACAACTTAACTGGAGTCATTGATGTCTAATAATTGTGTTGCATTGTCACATAATGACCATGGTATGTGATGATGTTTTTGGTGACCAGACACATTCTATGAATAATCACTGTTACCTCATAATTTCCCCATTCCCAAGTTGGGAACACCACTGTCCCTACAGCTAAATAAATCTAAATACGGGTTCATAAACAACTGGAATATGTTGATCACATTTATTTCCCTCTTCATTCAGCAGCTGTAAACATCCATGAATGTTTATGAGCAGTTCAGGGGTGCCAAGTGTAGAGTACATCTCCTCCTAAACTTTCAAATTAAGATTAAAGGTGCTCTGGATATAAAAGGTGGCCCTGCTCCCTTTTAGTTAGTTCATTATGGTCTTTGCAGTTTCTATGATTTGGTCTGCCTCTGTTGTACATGTGCGTATTTTAATCCATGTAGTTATTACTGCGTCTTTGTATTTTTGATATTTTTCATGCACTTCAGACACGATGTATATGATATAATGAAGGCATGATTTTTAAGTCATATGCAGGTAAGATATAAGATAAAATACAACTAGTGATTGTGCACTGGTTTGCCAGGAAGTATTCTTCAGAAAAGAAATACACACACACACACACACAGAGAGATGCGCCAAAATCGCTCGTCTCTTTTGCCATCCAAACCTTACAGTTCTCCAAAACTCACTACTTTTTTTGCAGTATTCAGTGATCTGTGCTTGAAATGCAAAGACAGCAAAGTGCTAAGCCTTCAAACGTGTGAATTTTTCCAAAGACCTCTGGAAGCAATGGCTGCCTGTCTGACCCCTGACAGCAGCAGATCTCTTTATTTCTCTTTCAGTTGGCACTTCTTCTGGTAGAAAAGCCTTCAGATTCGCACCTCTGCCTAACAGCACAAGTGTTCATTATGCCCATGCACATGAAACATCCCACAGTCTCCAAACACATATGAGTAAAAATTGATTTGTCTTGCCATTCATAATATTTCCTTCCATTAGTTTGTGTGTGTTTTTAGGTAGGTTTAAAGTCATAAAATTAAGCACACTTTTTTTGGATAAAACAGACCAATTGCGTGGTTAGGTGAGTTTCATCACTTACTCAGTTTTCACATTTTTATTAACAAAATATCTTTTCTTCCATTTCATATTAGTCATTAAGCATTCCTATAAGTCTTGTGGCCACTTTTCTTTTTGAATTTAAACATACAGATCAACTCACATGTTTGTTTACCAATCATTGTTGGTCATTCGTATGTGGTAAATGATTTCTGACTTCAACCCTGGAAAAAACTGGAAAAAGTTGGTAACCAAAGTTTGGGAGTAATTTTTCTGAACTGTCTAGCTTGTTTAAAAAAATCACTTATTTTATGTGAAGATGCTGAATAGGTTTGCATTTCAGGGTTTACCATCTTCAGAATGTCCTTACCAAGTTAGCAAAACATACACAGCCACACACAGACACAAACCTTCCAGACAATGAAATAATGTTTATTTGCCGTGGGCCTTGAATTTATTTGAATGTTACTTTCTCCACCCACCTTGGAAGAATGTATATTCAGAAGGACCCTCCCTCCTTTGAAATTACACTGCAGGCTCTATCATTAGATCAGATAGCAAGTCTTTATACAAAGTGTTTTGCATAATTGCATACCAAAGCCAGAATAGCCACCCTCAAATTTTGTGGGTCAGCAGGCATCAACAATTGCTACATTATTGTCCACCAAACTCTAGCTTGACAAACGACAAGTGATGAGAAATAGAAAAATCCTGTCTACCTGATCGAGGTTTCTTAAAATGTATTAATTAATATTTAAAAATCCAATTAAATGAAATGAAGTATCATTTCCAATCTGACAACATGTTTGCGTTTACAATATATTCAACTGAAACTGAAGTGTTCAAGTTTAGCTGCTCCTCGGCCATGCGAAGCAATAAAGAAGGAAACTTATTAAATTCAATTTTCAGTAATTTTATTTACTTATAGACATAAGAAATAAGCTTTTATCAGAAATGTACTTATTTCACTGAATCTTTCTAAATCTCGTGAAGCATTACATTATGACAAAAGCAGTGTCAGATAAATATCACATGGATATTACAACAGACCCTTTTTCATTTTTTGCTTGGGGACAATTTGAAGAGATAACACATAGAAATGATATCGTTCGCTTTTGTGTAGGCCTACTATGTTTTCGAATCCCTCTGCTGCTTATACATGTATTTTTATAACGGTAGTAATTCTGCCACTATTAATTATAACAATAATACAGATAGCAGTAGAAGCAATTGCAAGTAGGAGTCAAAAGCAAAAGATTCCATGTACAAAAGAAATGTTGTTTCCGTATATTATGTTATACAGCTGTCCCCAAGTAAAAACCAAAAATACTGTAATTTTAAAAATATATAATAATAATAATAATAATAATAATAATAATAATAATAATAATAATAATGGAAGTCTCGCTCAATGACTGGCAAAGTATGGACTTTCAAAAAATGCAACATGCCTATAAATGGAAAGAATACACCTTTCTTTTTTTGCTTCAACACCGAATCTGAACTGAAAAAGTATTTATTAAAGTAAATCGATATCTTTTGTACAGTGTCTTCACAAAAATAAGGACCTCTTTGATGCAGTATTCTGCTCTTTCGTCAGCAGCGCAGATGCAGTGTGCGACTTCGAAGCACGTGGTGTCTAATTGGAAGCCCTCAGGTAGGAGAAGCAGAGAGCTCATCCCTCACCTGACTCCACAGTACTGGTGGAATTAACTTCAGGGCAATATTTCATAAAAAATCTGAAAACATCTCGGTTCTGGATATAGGGGCAATTTAGCCGCAGATTTCGCAATACATTTCTTTTTTTTTTTTTTTTTTTTGCACGGGACCATAATTTAGGTCTTTGATCTCCCTTTCTGCGGTAATATGTAGTTAATACCTAATCGACACATGAATAAAGGTGGAATGAAGTTTTCAAGAAGTTTCTCAAAATACACGAAAGACACTGAAATGCGTCGAAAAAACAACATCTGTTTTTTACGCATGCAGTTGCTTGTAACTGAGAAATTTTGGAATCTTTGTATATAAACTGAAAGCAATTGTACACCACCTTTAAAGAGAGAGATTTCGTTTTAAACCACAGAGACCATAAAGGCTGTACATGAATTCAATCCAACTTTTGTTAAAGGTGTTTATAATGTCATTTTAATATATTTTAGCATAAGATATTAAATCATACATAGACATACACATCATCATAGTGGAGAATAGTGTGTGTTACATTATCATACTGGGAATATTGAGGAGTGGGAATATTGGGAATATGCATAATTTAATAACTCTTTGTTTTATCAACAAGCCTAAAAAGCGCGATAATAAAAAATACTCATTGAAGAAGGTGCTTTAGGCAACTGTTCGTGAGAAAGAAAAAATAACTTCGGTAATGTAAAAATCAATATGAATAATATTAACACTGGAATCTGTGAAAAATTAGTATGAAATGAAAATTAGAATCATCGCTTACAAAAGCATATTAAATTGTTTAGACGCGAATTATTACAGAGACTCGTTACTCTTGGGAAGGTTTCAAATATTTTATACAGATGTTCATAACAAGAGAATGTAGGACCTTTATGTGTTGCGATTATTTATACAGGCAATTTTGATTATCCGTTATTTACATTTTTACCGACGACAAAGTCCTTTTACTAGGCTGTTGTATTTACACAGAAAACTGAAATAAATCAACACAGCTGTTTAACAGCAGCTTTTGTTCATGGATATACTGTAAGTTTTTCTTTGAAAAGAGAAACTGGAGATAAGTTACAACAAGTGCGTTTGTTTTCTCAGAATTAATAAAAGGCATGCTTAAAGCTGTGCAGCTTTTATTTCAGATAATGATACGCTTTGAAAGCAGGCAGAAATTGGTTATTGCCGCACAAATATTTATAGGATACGTATATGCATTTATTGAATAAGTGGAAACGGTTAGAGAATCAAAACTATATCAGTAGGACTGTTGGTGGGGTCCAGTTTCAACTTTCTGCTTTGAAACGACATTTCAAACTGTGTGCATTTAAACTACATTCTTATCCGTAGACATTTTTCCTTGGACCAGAAGTAACTGTGCGCTCGTGTGTCCCGAGTGTTTCAAGCGAACAGAGCGGACAGAAAGAGAACCCAAAGCGACTAAGCAAAGCGCATCACAGCGCCACCTCGCCAGTGCAGCGGGGAACTTCATTTATAACCTGTCATGTCTGTGGAACAAATTAGTAAAAGGTAAACTCACTCCTGAAAGCAAATGATTACCACGCATTACCCAGTCGGAGGTCATTTGATAATGATGACAGATAGAGACAGCCCATGGAGTAAAGAGGGTAAACTGACAGTATGGTATACAGTATGTGTGTACTTGGTACAAATATTTAGTGTAACTGTACACTGTGTAGTTATATATATAAATATATATAAATATATGCATACATGCATATATTTAACACACACTATATGTAATAGCGAGCACGATGCAATCGCGTTAAAGTGCAGCCTATGTATGTTTTCTCCGCATCTTGAAAATCTTCCCTCCTTATAATTTCGAGGAATGGAATGTTATTATGAAATTTCTTGTGCATTGCAGGATAGTTTATAACTGTTGAAAGTGCCGTACGAATACAGTAACTATGCTCAACTAGTGCAGCCGAATTTAAAATGTTGCTTATTATTCATATGGCCAGTGACATTAAAGACCCAGCGCCCCTCCACACACAGGCAGCGACCCCGCCCCCGCCCCCACCCCCACCCCCGCCCCCACCGATCGCCACCACTGGAAGCTCAGGTTGACACACCGACCACACACACCTCTGTTAGCAATTTCACATGGTTACTGACACGGACATGCGATGTAGCCTTACAGTACTGGGGTCTCTCAGTCATATTATACAATTAAGAATCAAGACACAGAATTATAGAATAGAATTAACCTGAAATAAGATGGCTCTTTGCGTAAAATTAAAAATGAGGAAATGGAACAACAGCAACAACAACAATTAAAAAAAAATAATAATAATGATGCTAAAATATTAATTAATAATTAATTCATAAGGAGGGAGAAACCATATCCCGTGAAAGGAAAAACCTCCGGCAAAACACACAGAGCGAATGTGATGCATCTCACACAACTGATCTCACAATTGCCAACAGATAGAGGTGTCGGGTGATTGAAAATATCGCATGTTACTAAATTATTTTATTCGTCGGCTGGATCGCAGCTAAAAATTTCGGCATTTTCTGGGCGTTCACTGTCCAACTTCAGCTGACATCATGTCACAGGTGAACTAATGATGTCACAACAAGACAGAGACGCTCATACACAAACTTTTCATTTTAAAATATCCTGCAGGATGTTCCGTGCAAAAGCTGTACTAACAAATGTTGTTTATTACTATTAGCTAAGATGTAAGATCAAACGTTTATTTTACAGTCATACGTATAATAGTTCTAATCTGTGTTTTTTTTTGATTATTTCAATTTCAGTGTCAATACATTTTGTTCCAAGGTCTAAAAATATGTATATATAACTTTGCTTTGTCTAATCCCCGAGAAAAATACGTTGCGATAACAACATCATCATCATCATCATCATCATCATCAACAGCAACAACAACAACAACAATAATAATAATAATAATAATATAGAAATTCAAAATAATATTTTGGTTAATAAATACAAAATTATTTATTTCTTAATTTCTTCTAAGAGGGAAAAGTGTGATATTAAAACCACATGAGAAAATGTCCTGGGTCCTTCTGCTGATTTCGGTATTGTGTTTTTGGAGGAAACAGCAGACGGCCGTCTGCTACAGAGAACATAACATCTGAGGAGTTTTTCATGTAGGTCGGCGCAAGGACTGCAGTGTGTGCCGGTGTGTGTACCTTCCAAATCTGAGGTGTGGACAGCGTTCAGTGAAGTGTCCCCAAAATTATAATAAGCACTAGGAAGCTGATATCGTGGGGACAACTAATAAGTAAGTAAGTAAGTAAGTAAATAAATAAATAAATAAGTTACCTGCTCTCTAAATGGATGCAGTTTACATTTTAACTTGTGGTTTACATTTTATCAAGGTTAGGGACGACATGAAGTCTTCAGAGTGAGGAAAACAAGGTAAACAAACATCACTGTGTATGAAACAGCACGTGCATGAATTTACACAAAAACTCATTTTTTATGAAAGTCATAAGTAAGCGGTGTTTGAAAAAAAAGGGGGAAAAGGCCAAAAGATCTCAAAAGACAAAAAACGCGACACCTCAGCAGTGAGTGGAAATTTTAAAAAATGAAAGAACCACAACTTGCAATCCCACAAGAGCCGGTCAATATAAGATGTGACTGAGATTCAACAATGTCAGATGTTTAACAAGTTCCTACGGCACGAAACTAATGCTTTTAAAAACTATTTGAGCAGTGTTTCATTTCACTAGGGGTTCAGTATCAGTCGTCAAAAAGACAGTAATTTTATTTTACCAGACAAAAACAGTCTTTACGTGCGGTTGATGGAAATAGTTTGCGACCTTAAACTGCTTTGTCATGATGGCAGGGCCCTAGGTATGTGTGTGTGTGTGTGTGTGTGTGTGTGTGTGTGTATATACACACGTACACGCACTAAAATTTGTGAAAACTGAATACTGGTGCTGAACAATAATATATTCAGTAGTTCCACTATGTGCGTTTTTTTTTTTTTCTGAAAATACTGCATATGAATATCAGTGTACCCACACGTAATTGTAGTTACTGCAGTGTATTAAAAGGCACGAAAGATTGCGCTGGGAATTTCTCGATTTTCGGTCCGCACATCATTACTTTTGGAGGTATTTGAACGAGCCGCATTGTCACAGTGATACTGCCCCCCTCGGAAAAGCCGCTTTTTTATGCGCAGTTTGACGGCACGGCGGTGCTGCCCCAGTCCCCAGCAGTCAATGCACGCGTTGTAACATATGTGTGAGCAATAATATAGGAACATCTTTTTAAAATCTTTATCACCCGATTCATGAACTCCAGGCTTCAGGAGTTTCAAAACAGTCGTGCTTCAATCTACGTGATTTAACTTGCCCCCTGTTCTTAAAAACCCTACCAGCCTTCTGTGATCTTTTTTAACGTTCGTGTGAAGATCCATTACTGCGGGGCTCAGTAATAACGATCGCTTATTCTGCATTTTGTTTCAGTATTTTTTAACTCACTGCGTCTACTTCGGTGTAAACACTTAGAGATCAGCATTTTAGCAAACGGGTTTTCAGAAACAAAATATGTACGTTTCTCAGTGTACTAGAAAAACGCATTGAAGTTAAATTCTCTTTCCAATTATTTGTGCCGTGTAGGTTACTTGCTTTTTAATGTTGCTTTATTTTTTTATTTTTTATTTTTTACAAACTCAGCCTCTCCTTCACACCAGGCCCTTGCATCTCTTTGCAATCGTTACATACAAACGATTTTCATGTCTAGTTACTGGAGTGTGTTGAGTGTGGAGGTAACACCGGTGAGTGTTGCGCTTCATCTCTCTCTTCTTTGCGGGGCTTCCCAGCCTCTGATCGCGCTCCTGTTCTCCCACCACTTTTTTTTTTTTCTTTTTTTCTTTCCAACGCGGCCTATATGTGCCGTTGAAAACGTCATGATCTTCCTAAGAAATATTGCTCGTATATGGAAAGCCCAGAGAGGCCTAGTATCCTCCGCAGCACACAAGCAGAGCTGGACGCGGGCACATGTGCACATGTTCCTCAGTAGGTGAACGGAAGCGCTACCTAGCAGAGGCCCCGACATGAGCCGATGAGGCGCCAATGAGCCCCGCAGCACAAAGACAGTTAAAGGAAACTTGGAGAAACGCACCCGGACGCACGCAACACACAACCGCCTTCTCGCTGAGTCGCTCTCCCGCCGCAGCCGCACTTTCTCTTTTCTCCGCAATTACAAAGCCGTGTGCGCCTTTGTAAGTCTGCGCGGTTTTTTCGACATGAACTTTGCCATTTTGGTGTCAACCGGCCCCCTTTTCTTTTGCTTTCGTGCAGAGAATGTGGGGCTACCGGGAGCAGAAGGGAGGGGCATTCCTGCATGGGAGAAAGATGATAAAAGATTTCCAAAATAACGCATTTATTAAACAATAACAGCAAGGAATCATGAGAAAGACTAATTCGAGTGGAGAGCGCCGAATGGAATTCAGCACAAAGGAGTGTCCTCGCAAAACAAAACTGAAGACACAATTATTTATTAAAAAAAAAATAAAAGTCTTATTTCAGTGAGATGGAAGCAGACGACTCTGTACAGACCATACACTGGAAATGAAGGACACTGAAGAATCCAATAATGACAATAGGTCTTTAACGGGAGGAACAGACAGTGCGACGTGCACGGGGAAGGGGGGGCTGAATATGTCTGTGCGGTGATGCCAAAAGGATGCAAATGAGCCAGAATTGACACGTCTCGATATGAAATTGCATAGGAAACCAGCGCCTTATTTGGACTCACAAAAGAGAGTCTTTTCTGCTCCTGTCTTCATAAACGTGTACAGTGAGAGCGCAGAAAACATAATCCAGCATTACTTCCAGTTTACTGGGCTTTCCATCTTCATGTTAAGACTGAACATTATATCATATGCTTTAAGTTCTTTTTTAATTACAAGTTTTTTTCAAATTGTCGCCAGTCGTTTGTGTGTACATATTGGCAATGAAGGAGTTATGTTTTCTGTATTATGTGTGGAGGAGGCAAAGGAAAAGAAAGGAAAATGTTCAGTGGTAAAAGGTAAAACGTGTCAGGAAATGCATTTGGAATGGTGATGAGTGATATGCAAGGAGCACAGTGAAATTTACACTACTACCCACGCTCGTAGCCGTATCTTTTGGTCAATTTTAAAGAATCATAAAAACTTATCGACTTTAAAAATACAGTGGTAACTAAACAAAGGGTGGATTTCTGAGTAATTCGTAAAACCAACCACATGAGACACTTAGTACTGAAACGGAAGCTGTGCCCTTTATTAAGTGTAATTTTAATCTTCGCGCTCGTTTCGGATCAGTGAAGCCGGGGAAGGACACGCAGACGCGCTAACGGAAGAAATAAATACTGCACGTGTATAATAACTTATATTTTGCAACGCTCACTTGTATTTATCCCCATTTCAGGTTGCAGGAGGATAGAAGACGTCTTTTTGCCATTGCACAGAAAGAGTGGTCCTGAATAAACTGAGATGGGCAATGGCACAGTGGCACAAGGATTTAGGAAGACGCTTTTATTTCATCGTACTCATCTTACGGTAAATTACAGAGTTTTGGTCCAGTTTTACATTTTATATGGATAAAAAAAAAAACAACTGCACAACTTTTGTACAATAATCACACAGTTTTACTCTATTTACACATCAGTATGCATGAAAAATTCAGGACAGCGTTTACAAATATATTCAAATAATGTATTAACATAAAATTTAATCAACCATTTCAAACCGCAGAGCTGCAACAAGTTGAGCTGGGGTTACAAATAAATCAAAACATGAAATGTATTGTATTCCATTGCCCAGCTCTCCAGAAAAGAATACACAAAGTTTGTGTGATGTGTATGAGTGTGTGTGTGTGTTTTGGCGAGTGGGGTGGGGGTGAGACCACGTGGTGCGGCACTTCTCCAGCCCCCACGGCCCTTTCTTTTGTGCTGAAGTTGGCTCAAGGTCTTGGGAGGTCCTGCAAGTGACAGTTCTGTGAATAGCGGGTAGATGGCACAATTTTCTAACATTTAGTGCGCGGAACGCATCACGCTGGGATCAGCAAGTCAATTTAAAACCGCTTTATTTAAAATAACAAAGATAACAGACACCTCGTCTAGATGCGCATACGTCTCAATAAAATTTAATTCCCCAAAAAATGCAGAAAAGTTGAGGAGAGTTTTACATACAAAATAGATATAAGTGGACACTACTAAGCAGCGCGGACAAACACCTTAATGTACCTTAATGTGTTTTAAAAGTATCTGAATTTCAAGTACACATGTATAAAAAAAATACACGTATGTTTCAATTGTTGTTCAACATATGTTTTTGTATAAGTCTTCTCACATGGTCTACAGTGGTACCCGTCAATTCTTAATTTTTAAATGTGCAATTTGCTTAATAATAATAATAATAATAATAATAATAATAATAATAATAATAATAATGCATTTTATGTTGATTCTGCCACTGTATAAAACATGACAGGTGTGAAATGGGACAGTATTTGTCTACTTCTACTATTTTTTGTTTCACAGCTCGGCAAGACGAGGACACCTTCGACTGTCTTCAGCTGGACAGCTCTGATCGGAGGATGACAAATGGAGATCCTAGGCTTTTGGCAGAAAACCTTTTTTTTTTTTTTTTCTTTGCAAGTGAGAGGCTGTGTGGTGCGCAAAGGGACAGCGCTCCCCCCTGAGAAACTAACAGAGCATGAAGATTCGTGTCCACTACAACCTATAAAACGCTGATTGTTGATTTAGGGCCAAAAATCCTCTCCCTGTAGGGGTCGCCATGGAGGAAACACACACACACGAGCACACACACATACACACATTATATATATGCTTACACTAGTATATACACACGACACTTCATACCTATTTTATTACACCATACTGTTTAATGAGAAAACCCGGTTAGAAACATGTGCAAACAAATACAAAACACAAATATATTGCGTAATGAGCAATTATTGCTGATTTGGAACAGGGGCATAATTTTATGCTGCTGTTAGGTACATTCTCACAATGCCACATAACCTCTATTTAGAGATTCAGTTTAGAATAATTTACAGTAAAAGTGAAGTGCTGTAAACCAAGCAATTTTCATATCCCTTCCATAGTACATTTTAAAGTTCGATGAACTTGTAGTTATGACAGGACGTGTTTAAGAGTATAAGCTAATATGACTTACGAGGTTAATTGTTCCTGGATATTAAATATCACCAGAAAGAAAGGTGTTCGTCTGACAGTCGTGGTGAAATTCACGATCTTAAAAACGGAAATATTCAAATTAGAATATGCTTCTGCTCATATATATATATATAAAACCATCTCTGATTCATAAATAGTATGCGTAGAAGCACACTGTGCAGGTCTGTTCACAAGCATATCCCACGGTGTATTTTGTGTCCAGGTGAAAATAAATAAAAGTGACATTGTGCTGAAGGAGAGCTCATTAGTTCGGTGTCCAGCGCTAATAAAAGCACAGACGCGCAAATTACAGAGTTGAGCCTCAACACACACGGTCTGTCAACTAACATCAGCCATGGGAAGGTATGATCCAAATGACTGCAAAGGTGATCCAAACCTAAAGACACAGAAGCAAGATGAAGATGCAGTAGAAAGCAGCATTGTCGTTAATTAATCCCTCTCATTATTGCATTGCATATCAAAAATGATATTATTTTACCCTCCATCACATACAGTATATGGTAATGATATTAGAATAAGTGATATAAACCGTGAGAAACCAAGACAATATAAATATGACTATTGCTGTTGCTACCGCTGGTAATTGTCTTTATTAATGACGGAAATGCAGTTTGCAAAAATAAATAAATAAATAAATGACCAGGAAAAATAAGTCGAAAAATTCTAAATAAGAAATAGTTTACCACCATATGCGTACCTCTTTGTCGCCTCGCTGCAGAGACGCCCGACGTTAACCGCTTTAAAATGACTGAGTAATTAGATTTAGCCGCCTTTCACCACGAATTAGACAGATGCATAATGGCACGCCTTTGAAATCTTAAGAAATGGGGAAGAAATCATGTGAAGTCGGATTTCGGCATTCTGCAGTTTTTAAAACTGGTCATTCATTGGATTGTCTGCATTAATGCATTCGCATTCGCATGGAAAGGAAGAAGGGAAAAAATGGGAAGCATGCGTGATTATACAGAATTTTTGTGCGGCACTCACTTAAACGGGCATTGATGGCGCGAGCAGAACGTAACAGATAAATGCAGAGTTTCCAGTAAAACCCGAGGACAGTGTATGGGTGGTCCGGCCTTGGAAGTGCTAACATTCTTGATGAAAGTTAAGCGCACCGCCGACTCATTGACTGATACAGCGCTGACCGCAAACTACAAGCACCACGGAAATATTATAGTATAGAGCGTTATCACTTGAAATGCGCACCTAAAGTGTTTTTTTTTTTGCTCTTACTAGCTCTTGCGATAACACCACTTGGTGCTTAGGGAACAATTTTTGCTCCGTCCTTTCACATGTGCTCAGCGCAAGAACAGAGCAGTGTATTACACTACAGTCCAGGCTACTCGTTTTCGCCACTGACACGCTTCCCCTAAGACCTCTCAAGGTTTAAATGCGGGAAAAGCGTGTAAAGTCACTGCCATTTCTGCTGGGGACACTTGGAGCGGGCCGCGCTCGACGGACGGCTGCCCTTCGGCGCTGCGCCGTACTTCCCGCGACAAAGCGCGATCGGCTCCGGGGGGCCCCGAACCTGCACCGCGTCGCAAGGCGCCATATTGGAGCAGCTAATGGGCCGGCAAGAAGGAGGGGTGGGTCGAAGGCACACCTTCACACGCCTCACCTCCCATTTCAGCAAAGCGAAATGCTCGCAGGTTCCGTGGGCAAAGCAAGGAGGGAGGCACGAGAAGTGGGGCAGCGCTGGATGTGACCCGGCTTATTTTCCCACGGAGGGACGCTACAGTGGAGTGGCACGGGGAGCCGCGCGCCTCGCCGTCCATTGATTGGAATCGCGCGCATCAGTAGCCGCGCATGTGGCGACACACACCTGACCTGCCTGCCTGCCTGCCTGCCTGCCTGTGTGTGTCTTTGTATGCGGGATAAGGGGCCGGGAAGAGAGGGTGGCGAATCTGTTTTCCTTTCCGAGCTTTGCAACGCTGTTGTCATAAAATATCAAAATATAGCGTGCTTGGGTACCACTTTCAATCACTGTGTTATCAGCCTTCAGAGGGAATGCAGACGCAGTCTTAGCAGGAGTGTGTGTCACACTCATCGCCTTGCCATCCATCTGTCATGTTAGGTGTTGTTGTATGTATTTGCTTATTAAAAATATGCAGCGTTCACCTTTTTACGAGTTTCCACTAAGATGATCGGCGGTCCTCTAGTTCTTAGGGAGAAATACCACACACACACACACACACACACACACATACACACATACACACATACACACCACCACCCCCCATATTCATGTTTCTAAATGCAAGCGACTTGTTTTAAGGCAAATAGAAGCAAAGGAATAAGAAAACAGGGAATACCTTTTCATTTCAAATTCATAAATTATAATTTAATATCAAGAACAAATTTACAGCATGTTTTTGACAAGAAGCTAACACAAACAAGAATCGTTTTAACTATAAACTTCCACGCACACTCACGTACATTACTTGCAATTAATAATCATAATAATAAAAAAAGTATCTATACGTTGTCAATACCCTGCAGTAATATATTCTTAAATATTTATATATAAAAATGTGGATCAGTTGTTTAAAACTGTTCATAATTACAATCAAGTTGTATCATTCTCTGGTCCATATGTGGCTTCAGAACAGCCAAGATCACTGGTAATCAAATATACAATATGATCCCTTTTTATCCAACCACAAAATGGAGTCTTGTGTGTTGAAGAAAAGCCTCAGAACAAGTACAAAATTGCAAGCTTTCACACGCACAAGGCATCTATTACAGACCAAAAATGAGCAAAATGAAACTCAAACCAAGTAACTACCCCTTTTCCAAACCAGCTCACTCTGTTAAGTGTTATTATTGAAAGTTGGGTTTCATTGTAAATACAAGGGCTGTCCTTGTACTGGATGCACAGATTACAGCTATACAGTGCAAAGATACTATATATACAGTATTTTCTACATAATACTATATATATAGCACTGTACACACACGCACACACACCAAATGTGAAATAGGCTAGTGACCTGTGGCCATGCATTCACAGTCTAAATACATTTGAAGGAACAAAAAAAAAAAAAAAAACCATTTTAATATGTTTATGCATTGAAACTGAACTTTCATTGCTACTAGCTAAGTCTTGGTACTCAATTTGTAGACATTTTGAATTACCAAAAAATGGCAAACACAGATTTTCTTAATTACATATACTTTGTATAAAAGAAACTCATTGAAAGGAATTGACCTATATTTACAATACTGCTTCTAATGCTTGTATTTTGCATGTGAAATACAAAATAAGACTGATGTTTCAGACATTACAGTGTCCCCAAGGTTTTTAACACTTAAATAACAATATAAATAAATTAGTGATTTCCCCACTTCACAGGCACTTAATGCTTTACATGTATTGGGAATTTGTAAATGTACTACATTTGTAAATTTTTAGGTGAGATAATACTGTCTGAAAAAATATTTTTGCTCTGACATCAAACTTAAAGTGACCACTGAACCCTCTTCTATGACATGATCAAATAGCTTAATATTTTAACAATTATGGCAGCCAAACGCCCTATAGATATGGAAGATATGACTAACATAAACTCGTAAAACAAAGCTGTTGTTCCAATTTCACTTCCAAACTTTGTTCTTATTTCAATGGATTTTACACATACTAACTGTACATGTTTCCTACTGATACATAAATAACAAGTCTGGTTAACAGTGACAAATAAACACAAATCTCCTTAACTGCAACAACACTCTAACTTGAAGAGCCACCATCCATTACAAATGCATACTGAAAGTATAGTATAAATGAGCATTTATATCAAGTTGACAAGTTCTGGTCTAAAAGAAAAGAGTTCATTTAAATTAACTGTAGGACCTTGGGCTCTAAACAGGGACATCAACAGCTAATTGATTATTTATATTCACACACAATAAAATAAAGTGGGCCTATGTACTTTTCTTGAGCACAAACAGAAAATCAGAGCTGATTTCAATCCAGCGAAGAAAACCGTAGGTCACCAGTACGGTAAGTGCACCTGCAGCATTTTGCATTCTATAATGGTTCCATTATATTGCCATGTATTTAGTTTTAATTCTCGAAGAACATACTCTTTACATTATTTACTGTTTCATAAGATGCCATGGTAATATTAAAATTGTATACTACAGAATTACATAAGCTGGTTTGGAACCAGAGAAGAGAATAAATACAAAAAACAGCTAAAGATACATGGACACAGGACTTGAGTACTTGGAAAAGATATCTCACTATTTTTACACTCTTCTCCTAAATGTTACCAAATTCTTTTTTTTTTTTCTTTCCTTTTTAAATGCACTTTATATTTTTATTTTCCCAAAACGTCAACCCCTCAGAAAAGTAGCTTTGAAACCAAACAAAACAAAACAAAAAAAAAAAAGTTGCGAGTTGTTCAGAGCAAGGGAGATTGTAAAAGTTCATATACTGTCTCTGTTTTTTTTTTTTTTTTTTTTTTTTTTTTTTTTTTTAAATTCACAGTCATTTCAGGAAGAAGAAGAAGAGGAAGAAGAAGAAGCAGAAGAAGAAGAAAAAGAGTCTTTCGTGGGAATAAAGTACATTTGTGTAACAGGCGTTTTTCCTTTCTAAAAAAGAAGCAGTGTATACTGTAGTGTCTGTGTCCTCTTTGTTTCCTTCGCTAGTTTATTGAATGGGCATGTAAGGCCAGTTAAAACTGCTTCCCGACAGCAACATGTCCCTGATGAGGGTTTCGATTGGGGTTTTACCTACCAAACGGACGAAAAATAATTGCTCTATGACGGAAGAGGAGACTGTGCGGAGGGAGGGCAGGCGCAGCAAGAGTTTGCCGAAGCGGGTGGGCTGGTTCGGGTACTGGCTCCTCACGTACTCCTCGAGGGCGCACTGGGACTTCTCCTGCAGGCTCTCCACATGGGCCACGTCCGACAGACCGCAGGCGTCTGCGAGCGGCACAGGGCACAGGGCACAGGGCACGACACACACAATAAGGCATCGCATCAGACACACCTGCACAGCTCGTTGACAGCGCGTGTACACACACACACACACACACACACACACACACACACGCACGCACGCACACACACTCGGGAAGGGCTACCGCAGCAGCGTCCAAGTTGTGGCTACGGAGAGCCGGACAACTCGCAGCAAGAGCAGCCCGGGCACTCGCTACACACTTGGATCACTTTCAGGAATACAAGAAACGCCCTCTTTGTAACCGCGTGTGACATTTACAAGTTTGCTCGTTTGTTTTTTTTTCCTCAAACATATATTCGTTTTATACAGTGATTATGACGGCGGAGGAGCGCGAGACAACGCGGTATCGTCTACGTACGGATGGAAAAAGGATCATCGCTCGCATGATTATTATTGTACAGTTGAGGACGGTTTGATTTCAATCAGGAGACCCACATATATTAATTATATATTTATGTTATATATTCAGCGCTCCACGTCCACACGAGCATCCGTCTTCATTACACAAATACTAAATAAAGACGCAAGTTGACTGCTCACAATTAAAATAGCATGAAATCGTGAGACCGGGAATTGTTTGAAGGCTTTATTAAGCGAAAGAGAAACGATCGTTACTGCGGACGCCAAGAGGCGTTGCGGCGTCCATAAAAATGGCTCTAATCGCCTATAAATATGGCCGTCGGAACAAGACATGATTTCTCCTCTTCATCTACAGCGTGTGTGCGATACTTCACCAAGACAATGTGGCTGTGAAGGCAGTTAAAGCAGCCTTCAGCACATTTGTCAATGTCCCCGCTGACTTGGCCATTATTTCAAAGAAGCACACATCCCACGAAAGACTACATCATGGAATGGAAAATAGACAAAAGAAATAACGAGACGGATGTCAGACAATAATAAATAATCTATTCTTCGTGTTTCTTATAATTCATATACCACTATACCATTATGAATCCATACCATTACATACCATTTTTATCATTTGTGCAGCAGACAATATACTATGTAACTTATTACTACATTTCAGTAAATAGTAAGTTCTAAAGGATGTTTGTGGTCATAACCTGACCCTGGAAAAATGTCTTGAGAACATCGCGGACCACAAGACCATCTTGGCAGGAACTGTAAAGGATTCTGTCTTTCTAAAGAACAACATTTCCTCTTTCCCGTTTTGAAGACTCGATACTGTGCTGGTATTTACATTTAAAATCCTAACCAAGATTGAAATATGGTTTAACTATAATTTGCACAATAGGGCATCATCTTACTGTAGGGACTAAAAAAAAATTGTCTTGGCCTGAACTGAGAACATGGAATCATTTATATTTGACATGTTAAACATTCCAATAACTAAAAAATTTAAATGTACAGAAAGAGCAAGACAAAGTAATTTAAAGTTAAATGGTCTTGTTTAAACGTTAATATTACAGTAGTATTTGTCAAAGTCAAATTATTAGGGAGACTATGCAAAAATTAATATATTTTAACTGATGTCGAGTTAGGTGAAGTATTTGTAATGACCTGATCTGTGGATGTGTCCAATTAATACCAAATCCAGCCATTCCACATCTTTTTTTAAATAATTTAATTCTCACTAGTTTCTTTTTTTCACCTTCACCTTTTAACTTTGACACATCTAAATTATATAAATGGGATACATTTAAAAATTATGTTTACTGGAAAAAAATGTAAAAACGCAAATATGCATTCTGTGCAGGTACATACAAGCATGTACAAACACGCAAACAAAACCTGTATGCATGTCCAAATCATAAAAAAAATGTATATTTCTATAATGCAATTGCAGGAACAAACTGGTTTGATAATTAAGAACATTATTTGCTTACCTGAGGTGAAAAGAACTATGGCCTTTAAGCAACTGTATTCAGCAGAGTCAACGTGTAAAGCTTTCAGCTTTTCCACTTGTTCTTGGAAGATCCTAATGTGGTCCATGAAGGCAACAACTCTATCTGCAGACATTGGGGAGGCGTGAAGGCCAGCTGCTGCCAACAGAGGAGCCACATGAAGTGGCATGGAACATTGTGCAGCGTTGAGCACAAACAACTCACTCCAGGTCAACCTCAGAAGTGCCACCTGGTCCGTAATCTGGAGGTCTGGGAAGAAGGGGATATTCCTGGCCCACTCCACGGCACTAAACAGCATCCTGGCTGCAAGTTCGCAAATGTTCTCAATGCCCATGATGTTATTGGGCTGCATACATTGACTACCATATCGAGATGTTGGGTAGGGTTCCGCTCTCAGAAGAAGAGAGATATATCCGGACAAGTAAGAATGGCAGTGTAGAGGATCTCCATTTGTCAAGGCAAACTGACCATGGTGTGGTTGTGTGGGAGGCATCCGACCTCTTTGAACTGCTGTAATAAAAAGAGAAACTGTAGATATTGATGTTTGTATTTCACATACTACTGTATCAAAAAAAAAACAAAAAACTTAAAAAATGTCAACACACACACACACCATCATTATCTTACCCACAGACACACTCACACAGAGAGATGATTGCATTTTACTCTTTTATACCAACATACACCTTTACGTCTGAGCGAAAACATCACTTTAAATCGCTTCAATCCCGCTCTTGTCGGAGACAGTTGTAGGTGCACCATACACCCCGGAAAGGACCGTCATGATCAAAGTGATCATTCAGAATCGATTTGTTAATTTTTAAGCAATGAGAAAGTGTTGGCGCAGTAGCCCACATTTGGAAGTGATTTGACTGCGACCCATGGAAAGAAGGCAGACACAAAGCGGCCTTAGCAGGATAACCCTTAACCCAGTTAGCTAGCTATTCTACTGACACATTCCTCTTTGTAGAAATTAAAATCATAGCCCGCCTTCTGCTTCAAAGACGCTTTCAAATCAATGCTCATACATACATATATTTGTGGTAATATATTACCGCGCAACCAGTTTGCGTTGCGGACCATCTTCAGGCCAAATTTATGCGTCTTATATCATAAGTAATAATCGGACTCTCCAAATACAAAAATACTTAGGGACCCAGTTTCCACGTGAAGCACAGTCGAAACCACAATAGGCAGCCGTTACACTACAAGCCTCAGAACCGTACTTGAAAATCACAATGATACGCATGCGAAAAGCCTAAGGACGTGACATGATCATGCTGCACACAGTTTTAAAGGGCAGAAGGACGAGCGTCTGCCGAAGCCCAGCGCGGAGAAGGAGATTGGGAGCGATTTTTGGGGGGTGTTCCTGACGCCGGGCATCCTGGCTGAGAGGGGAATCGAGAGCAAGGGTGTGGATCGATCCAGCACGAAGCTTGAATCAAACCAACGTATCGATCGAAAGCAGCGCAGTACCTTCTCGCCTCATGCCCACTTTGAGGCATTTTTTCAAGCGGCAGTGCTGACACTGATTGCGGTGGTGCTGGTCGATGGGACAGTTCCTGTTGGCCCGACATGTGTAAGTGAGGTTCCTGCGGACGCTGCGCTTGAAGAAGCTCTTGCAGCCCTCGCAAGTGAACTGGCCGTAGTGCTTGCCGCTCGACTTGTCCCCGCACACCACGCACTCGATGTGCTGCGGCTGCTGCTTCTCCGCCGTCTGGCTCTGCGCGCTGTGGTTCGTCGGCGTGGACTGCGCCGTGGCGCTCGGGGGTCCGCCCTGGACGGGGGTCTGCGGGGTCGGAGGGGCGACCTGAGAGGCGGCCAGGTTCAGCTGGCCTGGCTGAGGAGCTGGTAGGGACAGAGGTCCTCCTGGGGTGGTCTGCGAAGAGAGGGCGCCGTGGGTGTCGGCCACATCGTCCTGGGAGCCTCTCCACACTGCCATTGCCATATCTATGGACCAGCGTTAGAGAACTTTCTTTTTATCTTCCGTCTTTCGGTATTTGTAGTGCTTCGGATACAGCTTGGGCACACTGGAGCACGCTGGTCTCAGCAAGTAAAGATGATCGGAAAAGCACGCGTTATATGCCGGGGTCCGATGTCCGTTAAAGCGTGGAGAGAAAAAAAAAATTAAAACATAGATATTTGATATCTATATTTAGGTGGGCAGACAACGCTTATGTGTTAAACGTTGTGCGATGACTGAGAGGCCAAGTCCAAATGCGCCTGCAGTCAGCCATTCAGGAAAGCCATCAATGAAAAAAAACACAATATAGTTATAATCAAGCAGGATGATGAACGCGAATGAAATCGATCGATGGTACTTGAATGGTACTTTAACAGTATACACAAGCAAAAGGAACAATGCGGAAAGCAAGCTCTTGTTTATACCAACACCAAGCAATTTTAAGTTCCCGCGGAAGTCTTGGAAAAAAAAAAAATCACTCAATTAATAAAAATATCGCCGAATCTTCCTTTTTTCTTTTATGCGAGAATAGCATCACGGTGTCGACGCTGAAGTCAAGTGTAAAGTCAACTCTCTGGCAGGCAAACGTAATGCTTTCAAAAAAAAATCTCAACTGTGCAGAACCTCCTTCGAAATGATAAGAAAATAATATCGAGTCAAAGTGATGAGATATGTGGAAAAAGTTGGAGGTTAGAGAGTGATTGCGCTTTGCTGGAGCTGGACTGGCAGTGTGCTTTCCCTCTGATCAGCTCGCCCAGCTCTCTATATAGTGAACTTTGACACGACTGCTGCAACTTAGCACACGTTACCATGGAGATGAGCTGCCATATATGGAGAGCGGCTGTGTTTGACTGGTCAGAGCTCACGGACCGCCCCCGGAAGCCTATTGGCTACTTCGTGCCGAGCTACTTTTCGCTTCGGGAAATCGAGGGAATGGCGGAGGATCACCCGCATGGTCTTAAAGAGAGAAGTGTTAATGCACTATCACATGAAAACATACTGGCTTTCACGCGTCTTTACTGTGGAAATAAAATCTGCAACGTTTATGCTGACGCCCTGTTATGTTTTATCACTAAAAATCGAAGTCTATAAGTACAAGCAGGGTTAACAAAAAGTAATACGCATATCATACAAACTTAAACTCTCACTTAAAATTTGGTTTGATGCAAATTTGAAAAAAGGATTGATCCCAAAAAGGGCCTCATGATTAAATCAAGTGTAGCACTGATAATTTAGATGCAAAATTTTATTAGTGTTTGCATTGCAATAGTATTTACAACTGTCACGTCCATGTGGGAGTCGTTATGTATTCTATAGTTACATTTTAATAGGAACTAAAGCTCAGAATTTAAGACAGATTATAAAATTATTTTTTAATATGTATATCAACCAAGTTTATATGAATTTAAAGTAACTTAATAACTTGAAAACATTGTGATGGGTCAGGCGTTTCTTTTAAGGCACTTAATGACCGCAGAAAGTTTTGTTCTAAAACCTCACCTTAATATTTAAAAGGTTTTATTGAGCAAATGTTGGGCTAAAGTTGGTATGCAGTTCAACAACCTGAGCTGCCTGTAAGTGGGCCTACAGCAGGAGAAAATCACCCAGAAGGTTTAAGACATTTTGGAGAAAAACACACAGAAGGTTTAAGATATTTTCTCAGAGTATTCATATTTCACACAGTGGGAAATAATGATTAACAAACATACCAGAAATCTGCACTGAACATTTGTTGACATTAGTGTAATAAAATGCAGTATAAAGCTGGCAACAATCAATGATTCAGAAGAAACTCAAAAAGCACACTCGCACAGCCGTCTAATTCTGGGTCTGTTAAGACTAGTACATTTAATTTGGTTATTTTTCATTATTTAGCTGACATTTCCGTCCAAAGCAACTTGCATTGCTTGAAAATGAACGTTACAGTGATGATACAGCGGGGTGATTTTACTGTGTGTCCATTCAGGCTAAAGTACCTTGATCACGGTACTGCAGCAGGAGTGGGGTTCGAACCAGACACCACCACCACACTGCAGAGTGACAGCCCTTAACGAAGCACTACTTTAAAACCCAGAACAGCACCATTTTCTTTGTATGCAAAACGCGAATCCATCATACTTTCTGCAATGCGCGGAGTCCAGCATATTCATATCCTCCACTTTGTCTTCCTCGTGCGTGCTCACGTGCGGCAGCCTGGCTGCTGCTCCAGGCGATCGGCTATACGGTGAGGACAGCTGAGGAAGGGCCAAGCCATTCCCCAAGGGTGTCTGTGGTTTCCAGTGAGCGCAAGTCTCTGGCTTGGGCTACTCGAGGAAGGGAGAAAAAAAAAAAAAAAAACACTCGCGGGTGTTAGTTTGCTCCACTTGATCATGTACACGAGCCGAGAGGGAGCGCGCGGCCGAGAGAGATGTGCTGTAGCGCACTGCTGCAGTATACTGCTGCCCCCTAGCGGGCGGACGCCCCGCACCGTCACACGCAGCTCAAATAGGGAAGCGGCGCCGGCAAGAACGCGCGTCTCTCGTCGCAGCAGCGCCGGAGTCCGCAGCGCCCACTTTAATCTCATTAACGCTTTAGGGCTTCCTCTCTAATTGAGTTAGACGTTGCTGAACTACGTTTGTGGCTCCCCGCGTTATTTTTTTTTCTCAACAGTACTGGGATATACAGTGTTTTTTTTTATTGTATTTGCATATGCTAAGCCTAAGGGCTCCGCTGGATCCTGTCATTCTCTGGCTTTATTTTTTTTTCCAGAACCTGACGCTCGAGTAACTAAGTATTGGTGTGTGTCACTGCGGATCTGCCATGTGTTTCCCTGAGCTTTCTTCCAAGGTATGTATGCGCATGGTGCACCATTCATTCATGTGGGTGCAGCGGGACTAACTTAAGATCAGTGGCATGTCTTGTAAATAATATTATAATAAGCATGAATAGCAGAATCGAGATGAAATGGGGGGTTGAAGTGAAAAAAAAAAAAAGCTGCTGCGGTAATAAACACACACCCGCCGAGCGAGCTTTGTGTAAAAATGTGACACACAGATCTTCTGCCACGAGATTTGATTTCTGCTGTGTATAAATCTATGGCTCAGTAACACCTCAGTAACAGCTCAGTGATCATCATTAGCAAGCGACAAAAGGTGTTGTTGTGATGTTGGGGGTGGAGATGGTTGGTATGTGTGGTATGCCTGTGCATGGTGTGGGCTTCACATTATGGAGACCCACCAAGTCTCTGTAGGGAATTAAAAATGCCAGAGGATGATTTTGTGTCCCATTGAGGGTAATTTCACAGCTGCCTTGTGTGGGCTTTGTCAATACCAGGAGTCTGGGAGGGAGGGTGGTGTGAAAGAGGAGACACCTGTCTGTTTCTCTACTATGCTCCTTTTCTCCTGCGCTGCTTCTGGCTGATCCAACAATTCGCATCACTGTATTTATTGCGCATCTTCCCCCTCCATGTGGATTTCATGACCCCCCCCCCCCCCCCTTGACTTGGATAAATTAATATTCAGGTTTTTTGCAGCAGTGTTAAGTATTAAACCTGCTTGAGGATTTCTACGAAGGCGAGGACATCTAGTCTTTGTTAGTTCTGAAGCTAAAACAGCCAAGAAGGGTAGTTTAAATCTATTTTTATTGTCTTGCATTGTCTTTTCAGGTCAGTGCCTTTCAATGGAGTTTCTCGACCATGAAAACGTGGGCAACATGTTTTCTGCCTCAATTGATGCTAAAAAGGCTGCACCAAATGCATTGACGTTACGTTGGCACTGTATATTGGTATTCCCAGAATATATATAGACATATGCTTTAATAAGAAAGATCATTAACCGATAAAAAAAAAAATACAACTTAATAGTATCTTTAATTTTTTTTCCCCCCAAATTGCATCGTCTGTATGATGTATGTTAAAGGGTAGGAGAACTCTCGATAACTCTAGACTAGCACAGCATTTTAAACATTCTTCTAAAGCATTATGGTTCTTATGTGTATGCACAGTATTTCACTATTTTCGTGGTGTTAATTATGTGAATAACTTACAAATAAAACACGGAGCAGTTAAAAGCAAGTCAATTTATCACCATCATACATGTTGACCAGTGTTTTTGAAACATGCTGTACCGATTTCATTCTATTAATTGGTGCAAATCAGTTTGTAATTCAGAACAAAACATCTTTACTGTGTAGCCTTCATTGCATTTTATATTGTATAGACATACTACATATATAATCTACACACATTTGATTGGCTGGATTATACAATGTCTTAGTAAGGGTTCTTCTGGTGATTACACTAAGCTTTTTTTAGGTGTCATGTGCAGTGTTTTTGTCATTTACCTTTCCCAGATCCATGCTGGGCACTAGTTAACTTTGGTAGTTGGATTAGCTACTATAAAACTGAAGCTAGTTCCAACATTATTACCTATTTCATAATCCATTGAAAAGCTCTTTGAATGTGCTTTAGAGAAACAACCATTTATTTCTTGTCCCTGAAGCACTATCCATACTGTGATCTTGTAAGATCTGCAAACAGAATTCAGTGAGACTCCACACACAATTAATCGTGACCTAACAACCAGGATCTCTCTTGATCAGGATGAGCGAGCTGGATTTCGCCATACTAATCACATATCAAACACAAATAAACACTAACAACTTGTGCAAATTCCGTGTTCAGAATGTCGCTAATATCCTAAATCGCTGCTTTGCCGTCGTGAAGCTTTATCCGTGCAAAGTCAGAGTCTGTGTGCTCCGTATGTGTACGTTTCCTTTGGAATATGGGGATATAAATTAATACACTGTAGATTGTTATTGTTCCATATCATAATATTTACCGTTATTAATTTAGCTGAACTTTAAACGAGTGGGGTATACATTGTCAGCCTGTGTAAAACTAAATATTGTAGAGTGGCGTTTCATTTTAAGCACTTTTTTTCAAGGGTTAAAGAGCAAAGTTCGTTCTAGGACATTAACCCTGCGTTGTTAACCAGCACACAGCCCACTGTGCAGCACGTAACTAGAAGATCCAGTGGTGGAATTGCCCCAAGGTTGTGACGTCACTCTTTTTAGTTTCACTGATTGTACGATGTGAACATTCAGAGTCTTGAAATTTACGCAACCCATTTTACTACATTGTTCTGTCAGAAAGACTAGGAAGGCCCTGACTAAAATGAACATTAACCCGTGAAGAGATGGGCACAAGCTGGCAAGTCACAAGAGCAAGAAGAAGAAGAAAATACGCTGGAAAAAGTGACTCGTACCTTCAAAGCTAAAAAAGCTATTACTTGTTAGTTTCCTGTATAACCCGTTTTTATCACTACTGCAATGCTTTTGCTTTTCTATATACAGCATATATTTTTCAGCATATTTGTACAAGAACACGCCTTATTATTGAAATGAACTGCAAATACAGTTAGAATATGTCAGTAGAGAATATGAAATGTATAGTTAATCTAAGAATCTTATAAATTTATTATATTCAGGATATGTGTACCGTATATTTAATTTGTATGACTATTTTCAATCTTTTCAACATAAAATTACAGTTTATTTTTTATGTCAGAATAATAACCCAATTAATTCTCTGTAATCATATTTAGTGGATGTTCATCTAATAACCAGGTGGACAGTGCTTAAGACACAACTGCATGGATTTTTCAGCCTAGCAGGTCCTTGGTGTGAGACTGTGTGGCAAACTGGCTCTGTTGGGAGTATTTGGAGGCGCTTGTAGCTTTTTGGCTTGTAGTCTGAGCCCAGCTTTGTTTGGAGTTGAAATGTTCTCCACATATTTGTGTGGATTTCCTTTCACTACTCATTTCTTCTCGTAATCAAAGAGAAGCTGTTCATATTAATTGCTGACCGCAGGTTGCTCAGGCCAGTCAGCAATGGTTTGTGTGTGTGTGTGTGTGTGTGTGTGTGTGTGTGTGTGTGTGTGTGTGTGTGTGTGTGTGTGTGGGAAGGTGGTTGGGTGCCCTCCAGAAGTCTGGCATTTCCTTCAAGGCATATCCTGCTTTTTGCTGCATGCTTCTTGGGATAGGTGGTTGGTCATCATAGCACAGCATAGAAAAAAATTTAATTGAGAGTTGGGAACTAAACATTGGTCCAAGAGTGAAGTTCATACACTTTTTGTATGTTAACATTTTGCTTCTGAAGTTTTACAACTGATATTTAGTTTTTAGAATAGGTTTTTGATTTTTGAAAATAGCACAGAATTCAGGTACTCAGGTTTCCGTTCACACTCCAAACACACGTTTCAGGTGAGTTTGTGGCTGATTTGCCTGTAGTGTGTGAATGTGTGACACTTGTGGAAATATTTCACAACATGGGTTCATAATAATTATTATGAGTATCACAGAGTTCCTAATACAGGCTGATGAAACCTGTGGTCCTTGATCTAATGGATCCTTGATAACCAGTAGATGCAAATTGAATAGTAGATTCATTCCAGAAAGCTCTCTGGCTTTATGCCCAAATATGCTGTAATTTGTTCAACATTACTTTACCCTCAATACAGCCCCAGGACAGCATTTCACGATATATCATAGGTGCCACATTACTAAATTGCCGTGACATTAAGGTACTACTTTATTTATGGTAATTTTTACAGGTGTGCTAGCATGTCTGCTAGATTTTACTTAGCTTTTAATGTCAAGAAGTTTAGGTCTGGATTCATTATATCCAAGAAATTTGTTAAATATTCAAATATTCCATACTTTTTCAGAACATTGAAAAACCTTTCCTGAACATGAGAATGTGTTTTTATGGGACGTAAGGAAGCTGACTGTATGGTGGTAAAGTCGTTAAATGAGCACGGATATGGTGAAAGTGAATCCACCAGCGTGTCCTTGAAGAACTGTAGGACTTGTTTGCTTTCATAGTTTTCCTGCATTTTCTCCCAAGTTTTAAAGTATTTCGATTGAGTTGTGACACTGCGGGAAGGAGGTGGGCTCACTTTAATTCATCCCACCTCAATCCGTCACTTCTTTAAATGCTGTGTGTTTCTTTCCTTTATTCTGAGCCATGGTGTAGAACTGATTGTAGGAACGCTGGTATTCTACATGATAGTAGTTAGTGATCTGAAATGTTACACTTGCTGCTTATTAACTTTACTGATGATTATTCCACTACTGTTATTTCTTTATTTTATCTATGCATTAATATGTTGGGGGGTACACGGTGGCGCAGCAGGTTTGGCCAGGTCCTGCTCTCTGGTGGGTCTGGAGTTCGAGTCCTGCTTGGGGTGCCTTGCGATGGACTGGCGTCCCGTCCTGGGTGTGTCTCCTCCCCCCTGCAGCCTTGCGCCTTGTGTTGCTGGATTAGGCTGTGGTTCATCACGACCCTGCCTGGGACAAGCGTTTTCAGACAGTGTGTGTGTGTGTGTGTGTGTGTGTGTGTAATATCTTCAGGAAATTTTGCCATCATGCATATGTATCTGTAATTTAACTGAAAAAGTAAATGCTAAAAGTTTGTGCTTCGGTTGTTTCTGAGTAGGGAGTGGGGGTGCGGTGGCGCAGTGGGTTGGACCACAGTCCTGCTGTCCGGTGGGTCTGGGGTTCGAGTCCCGCTTGGGGTACCTTGCGACGGACTGGCGTCCCGTCCTGCGTGTGTCCCCTCCCCCTCTGGCCTTACGCCCTGTGTTACCGGGTAGGCTCCGGTTCCCCCGTGACCCCGTATGGGACAAGCGGCTCTGAAAATGTGTGTGTGTGTGTGTGTATTTCTGAGTAATATCAGGGTGTCGTGACCTGCTGTGTGACAGAACTGGCTGTATGTACAGAGGTGTATCCCTCCCTTTTAGTCAAAGTGTGTAAGCTGGGTTTTTCAGTTGAAAATAAATGACCGTTCAGTACCTTTTCTTAAGTGTGTCACTTTTACACTTTCAGAAACATGCTTATTTTATTCCAGATAATGTTTGTTTTGCTGGGAGGAATAACTGTGTACAAGCAATAGAATGAAATCAACAGACAGTTCTGATAAACTTGGGTGTAATATGGACAGAAGTCAAACCGATATACAAATCAAAACCAAAATACGAACAAAAATCATACTTAAAATAGCTTTATCAGATTAAAAAATGAATAAATTCCTCCTCCGCAAAAAAACGAGTATTAAATATAAAGAAATGAACTAAGTGAATAATGCCGAACACAGGAAACAGAACATATGAAATGTTGTTTGTTACAAATATTCAGTATCTTTATCATTTCAGATAATGTTTCGTAATATTTTTTGTATTACTTCATTCATTTGGAAATTTCAGCTATAAATGGAAAGCAACCTAAAATAGTATGCAACAAAGACATATGTTCTTTGGGTAATAAATAAATGTGAGCACATGGTATGGTGCTGGGAGATGTACGCTGTCAGTGATTGTATTTTTGCAATAACGTTTTGCAATATCTTCCCACACCTGGTACTGCAATCAGTGCCTCAGTGCCTAGTATCGAGTGCATATTTTCCAAGGGATTTAACAAGACAAAAGCCATTTCAACAACTTAGTTAGAGATGTTTTTAAACCCAGCATGCGAGTGCAGCTCATGCCGTATCCTTGTAGGTGAAATCATCATCATCGACTACTTATGAGGCTCATTCTCACCCGATCCTGCTTTAGGGGCTTCATGATACCAGAAAGAGTACTGTATTTAAAGCTTTATAGCTTTACTGTGGATCTTTTATAATGATGCTTTTAGGCTTGAAGTGACTGAAGCCTAAAATAACTGCAAGAACACTTTTTGTTTCCATTTTTCTTTCCTTCATCTTTCTTTGAGCTGAAAGAAAATCATTATTAAAACATTGCTTAGCTGACATGTATTTTGAAGGACTGACAGTGTATACCCTATTTTTAATAATAGTACCCCTCTCAAAGGTATTAAGGCATTTGCAAGGAGTTTGGTTTTGGCTGAAAACCTTTTGGTTGTAAGTTTATGTCTAATTTCTTTGCTGCCTGCTGTATATACCTGCAGAATAAAATCAATTTTGCTATTTTGACATGGCTCTGAAAAAGAAAATACTGTGGCTCATCAGACATTAATATCTGATGGCTTTACATTTTTGATACTGAATGTGTACCAGTTTTCTGTTGGTTGCTCAGTATTTGGACTGATTTCAAATTTTGGCTACAACCTATAGGTTGCTTATTATTAGGGTTAGATGACTTATTTGCAGTATCACAAACCATATCCACATCTGTGAGCCACTAAAGTACTATGGCATCAGATTTTTGCTAAACATTATTAAAAGAAGTTTGTGTCAAATTCTGTTGCCTTTCATTTATGGTCACAACCTTTCAACTTTATTCTGAAAAACTAAATTAATGGTTATCTGAGACACTCATTTCTTGCATTCATGTATGAAATTCCACCTCTCTTAGGCCTCTAAAAATTGAGATGACGGTAAAATGTTTGTTTACTGCTTTCACTCTAGATTTAAGACAAGACATCTGTTAAAACTTTTTATCTAACAGACATGTTTCGGTGTCTGGGAGTATGGCCATCGCATATGGCCAAATGTGTTACATCAGAAAATACACAACTTCGGTGGCTCTCTAATCTAGGATGATAAACCGTATCAGTCAACAGGAGGCTTAACAGTGTTAAAATACACCATATGATACATTAATTGACAATGCGGTTACGGTGCTGCTTGAACAATCCAATGTGATTCAATGCAATGCAACAACACAGTGTTAAAATACAGTTTATGTGACACACACTCCGCTGTAAAGTTCACTAAAGCTAAAAACACTAAATGGCAGTGTTATCAGAGTAACACTCTCAGGATAGGCAGCCCTGTGCATTATTCTCTTGCACATGTTTGGTCACCTCATTTAGCTTAGGACATTTAATGAGGAGGGGGTGTGGTGGCGCAACGGGTTTGACCAGGTCCTGCTCTCTGGTGGGTCTGGAGGTCAAGTCCTGCTTGGGGTGCCTTGTGATGGACTGGTGTCCCGTCCTGGGTGTGTCCCCTTCCCCTCCAGCCCTACGCCCCGTGTTGCCGGGTTAGGCTCCAGTTTGCTGTGACCCCACTTGGGACAAGCGGCTTCAGATAGTGTGTGTGTGCGTGTGCGCATGTGTTTAGTGAGCTCAGGTCAGTACCCCTTTCCCATTAGGGAATCAGATTCATTCCTACAACCGGTCTGTTTAGTGAATCTCTGCTAAATGGAGAAGTTTTTCCATTTTCAATGTGTCGTATGGGAAAAATTAGGTGATAGTTTTAGCTTAGTTTATTGTGTAACTTTTATATAAAATACGATGGTCTCTGTGCTGACTTTGTGAGCTGGCTGGTATGATAGCGCTCTAGCCACGAGACTTCTTTTTGGCCGCTTAAGGTTGGTGATTTGGTCCTCAGTGAAACTGGTCCTCAGTTTTCTATTCCCTTATGTATCTTAAAATATACTGTAAGACTACCCTGGGGAAACATTTTATTTACCTCCACAGGGCTTCTTTTAGATGGTTAGGATATTTTATTTACCTCCACTTCATAGATCCCCAGCAGTGCAATATAACAAATTTCCTTAAAACAAATGTCTGCTAACTGCAGAATGACAGTCAACTTCCATCCCTGAAGGTGAGTCTTAATGTGAATAAAATTGCATACAGCTTTCATTAAAGTGGAGCAATCAGTTAAGAGAGTTTATTCAGTCCCGGAGAACAAATAATTATAAAGGGTTATTGTGTTATATGAACAATGTTCATATAACATAATAACCTTTTATAATTATTTCTTCTCTATACCATACTAGGTAGTATCCACTCTCAAAGCTGGCTTTATGTGTGACGTACATATTAGAAAATATATTTCCACCTTATTTGGTCCATTTAGTTTTTGTTTGAAAAAAAGATCATCATGTTTATGTGGTGGTTGAGGTCGGTATCTAGTCACAAAATTCAGAGACTTTTAGTAAGTGTTAAATTATTTGTCCCTTTTCTTTTAGCAGTCTGTACAGTTGTGCTGTTAACAAACACCGTAAATGGGAAAACGATGGAAATGAGCATAACCGGAACACGTCAGAGAGATGGAAACTGGAGTCTCTGGTTGCAGACTTTAGAGCAGTTGCGACTTGAAATCACCTTGTGCAAACGTGTCCCCGGTGCTAATAATACCACGTTTAACTACGTCTTTTTGCGAACTACTTCCTTTTTAGTGATAGATGTAGTTCAATGAAATTGCACTTATTTCACAAATCAATGCAATGTCAGAGTTCAAGTCAGAGGTAAGTGAGAGTGAAATGTGAGAATTAGCATTTTAAATAGACAACTGATGATGGTACTGCTTCCTTCTTTGTTAATAAAGCAAGAAATAGTTTTTAAACAGCTGCAGGTGTGTATTACTGCCATAATTATGTAACTAATTATTGTAATACCAGAGGCTCTGATTTGTCTGCATAATTCCTAAAGCACAACGCCAGTATGTCCTGAAGCACTCTCTCTTGCACTGAAGTCAGATATTGGTAGCATGCTCTTCATGTCTAGGTCAAACAGCACCAAATAAACAGATCTGCTTTGTTCGTTACCGTGTGTCTGTGGCCATTGTGTGCCAGTGTGAACTCGGGCCAGACAGCGCGCTGGTGTGAGCTGATACAGGACAAAGAGCCCAGCGCCGCTTCCCGTGAAGCTCAAGATGGTGACAATGGGCCACAGTAGAAACCATTTCCTTAAAATATTATGTTACATACTTATAAAGCAAAAATAGGGGTCATTTTATTAATTTAACTGACTGGGAGTAAAAGGAAGCCTATCGTTTTTGTCCGTAGACTATTACTAAGCTTTTTTCCTTAAAAATAAAGGAGGGGGAATGCGCAGTATAATTTACAGTTGAGCCACAAGTTAAAGCTATTGCTCTTGCGCGGCATTTTTAATTACGTAATTGGAGTACGTTAGCGATGCAGCACGATGAGAGTTGCTATTTTAAAGTGCTGCTGAACTCAGAACTTGGTGTTAAAAGTGCATTATTTTCAAAAATGAAAATAAAGTGGACTCACTGCTGTTTTCAGTGCAAAAATTTCCATGCAATAAAACAGAGGAAATATGCTTCTTTTGACAGCTATATGCAGTGGAATGCGCACAGTTCTGAGTTGGAGAAAAGTGTCTGTGAAATACATAAAAGCAAAGGTGGGTCTGTTACGGCCTTAACATATGTCGATATAAAAACACGCTGTATTTTAGTGGAACGGAGCTGATTTAGGGATTTTAATTCACTGCTTCTGCCATGAAGTTCATTCCTTACTGCTTCTGCTGAAGGCCTACCCCCTGCTTCTTCTTGGTCCCTCTGATTGACTTTTTCACATTATTAGGGTAATAATAAATAATAATAAGTTATTGGAATAGAAAAGGGCAAGACAGAGGTATGTTGTACATTAATGACAGGCTCCCTGCTCATCACTGAGATGTCACAGGTCAGCCATGTTAAGAATGTGCACGCCTAATAATCTTCTGATATTTATCTGAATGCCCTGCAGCAACCCGGGGCTTGGGATCCATCAAGAGCATTGATGAATGAACCAATTGTCCTGTCTGCCAGATGACGAGTTGTGTGTGCATGTACTAGTACATGGTCAGTGAACAAGTGTGAAAACACAAAGGTTTCGGAAAATTTAACACATACATATTTATGAAACTTTCAAATGCCAGTCGTTTTCTAAATAACTAATTATACAGAAATTATTTGGCTGTAATTTTTTTTTCTGTCTGTGACAGTTTGATGCACAATATCAATAACAGATATATATTTCAGTCTATATTAATATAATTCTAGATGTCGTAATAGAAAAAATATACCTATTAAAACACAGGCAAAAAAAAAAAAACATAAATTCATCATAGATTACACATGACCATTTATCATTATTTAAAATAAAGGAACATTTTCAGTTTATGACAATGTGTAAAAACATTTGTATAAAGGGGGTGGGATTATGTTCTTTAGTGCCTTTGTGGTGTTTAAAAGGTTAAGCAGATAAATTCCAGCTGTCATAGATACCATAAAACAAGACAAATTGTAATATAACAGTTTGGGAAACTTGATGCATCCTGCATTCTTCTCGGGAGCCCAGCAACACAGACATTCTCAGGTTTGGATCCACACTTTGTCCTGCCTTGAACAAAGGCTCTGCGAGATCTGTGCCATTTGTCTGAATCTACAGTGTCTGAAATCAGATGCTCTCTGCTCATCCCACTGTACCACGGTGAACAAGTGATGATACAGGAAGGCCTGCAAGCCTGACAAAGGACTGATATTTATACCAAAAAGACCTGAATAAAATGCAGAAGACCTGGATTTTCTTTTGTCATTGTTCGCAGTACAATAGACTGTAAGCCTATATTGCTTTGTGGTGTATGCGAGCACATATTTTTAAACCAATAAATAGAGAACTGTTTAACAGTAAAACAGGAATGTAAAAAGTTGGTATTTGGTTGTTATAAGCTTGGTGGTTCCAAACAGAAAATATGGGTTTTCATAAAACAGTCCAGCTGCGACTGCAGAGAAACGGTTTTGGGAATTCTTATGAGTTAACATGAAGTGGGTCACAACATAGATACAGATAAAGTATACTGATAAAAAAACAAATGTATACAGGTTCAAATAAATATACCACAATGACAAAATATCATTCACATTTTTACATATTTGTTTATTTGTGACACAGTGGTCTGTTCATAAGTATAATGTGAGCCACTAATTGAACTTTATGTCATACTTGCACAAAACTGTGTCTTGAAAAATTCACCTTTTCCAGTGTACCCATGATGATATAAATGACTAAATGGGTTAAATATCATGTGCTACCATTTACATTAGAGTGTGTGTGTGTGTATATATAAATTCATTATTTATAAATTATATAATTTAAGTATATAAAACAATGATTTGTTAACCATATGTTCATGTTTTATGCTTGTTTTATGTTTCATTAGTTTGATGGAAGAAGATGTCCAGAAGAACATGTTAAAAGACTAAAATTTGTGGAAATAATGGAGGGGAGCAGTCGGACAATTTCTAATAAAGTTCGTGGTGTAAAACAATACTTTTTTGTAGCTTTTCTGGATTAATATATTTTAGAAATATTTTAACATTATGACAATTGATCTAGTAGACGAATAAAAATATTCACTGAAGATTCGTGGAACTATTAACCTTTAGCTTCAGGTACATAGATTAAACATCAGGTCAGAGCTATTATCAGAATTGGAATATTTGTCTGTTATGTAAATGGAAATTTGGCCCATGAAAACTTAAATCAAAACAACCATTACTAAGGTTGTGCTGCTGCTATAGAAAGAGTTTTTTTTTTTTTTTTAACGTTTGTGTGTTCCACAGGAATCATTTCAACATGCAGTAATACTTTAAACCGGTAAGCTGAATGACATTTTTATTACAGGCAAGGCTCTTGTCAGTGAGCATTAATTTGCCCTTCATTCCTTTGTTCTGCAACTCCATGACATGAATTGTTACAAATACTTCATCCCAGAATATATATGGTTAGCTTGATCTGGTCTAACCTAATGCAACCTGAACTGAATTCCAGGCTCTTATTATGCACTTAATGAGTTGGAATAACCATATTTAAATGAATCAAATTAATCATATGTTAGCATACCAACAGTAGAATGTATCCCTATATTGTAAAATTTTGAATAGTCTGTGCACTTCTGTAGAATTTCTTGCTATCAATAACATTTTTCTTCTTTTTGCTGCAGAAGTGTTAGTTTGCTGTATTATCAAGAGTTGAAATGTATGTATATTAGTCTCACTACATCAAATGCATATGTAGCGAGTTTATTTGTACAGATGTCTTAATTCTTCAAATGGAACTTAACAGAGAGGATACTTAACTGTCGAAGTCTTTGCAGAACTTTGCATGTATTAAGTTTCATTGTATTGTTTAGCAGATCACTGGGGAAAGTAAAAGAAGATTATGAACCTTGGAAGTATGGAACATTTTTCTCTGGTATACTGCCGCACAAACACCCACGTGTACTTGCATGCATTCAGAAGCCTTCAAGCATGAAGACAACCAGAGGTCTAGGACTTCAAGGAAAAACATACCCTGCATGGCCACATTGCTCTAAAACAACACGTCTGCCAGAAAAGTGAAGGAATAAAGTAAATGCCCTCAGCTATAACACTGTGTGACCTGTAGGTTCTCCCACATGACCTCCCCAGCGAAAATGAGTTAGATAATTCAAATCAAATGCTGCTGAGATGTTTGATAATTTTCAAAAGACACACTGAAATTTGGAATCCAGGCTTGGACACCAAACCAGATGTGTGGGTTTGACTCCAGAGAAGAAGAAGCTGATATTTGCAGGTGTGAGGCTGACACCAGACAGGCTTTGCGGTGTTCACTGAGGGGATATCCATTGCCTGTGTTTAATCAGAGCCAGTCAGATGGAATGGATTCATTACTCTTTGATGGAGAGCTCCGTTATGAAGATGGACAGTTACTTTGTTCCCTAAGTGGAACCATCACTTAGCCCCAATTCCCAGAGAAAAACTCCCATTAATGGTTTGACAAGAGTGACATTTCTTCGTAATGATATTATTCATACATTTTAGAAAGAAACCTTTGGCTACACCTTTGTAGAAGAGCAGGGTTATAGTTATACTTCACACATTGGAAGAAATTAATGTGAGAATTAATCAGTTGAGGAAACCCATTGGCTACCACCCATCCGGATGTAAGGATGTTAACTTCTATTTATGGGTACAGGACACTTTATTCATTTTAATAGGAAAGACCCATTCTACAATATTCTAATGCTATTGTCATTGTATTCAAATGTAAGGATTAAGTTTTACCAAGAGGTACCTGCAGGCTGCTAATGAGCAATAAAGTGTATTGAGAGAGTGTTGTGTGAACCCATGACAAAGACAAGACTATGGCTGAGACAATCAAAATTGCTTCCCAAAAACTTCTTAGCGCATTTCATCCTGTCCTAATGACAAGCTTTTTATGTTTGTTTTGGAGTTCTTTTGTGTTGCTAACTGACACATCTTGACATTCTGCAGTAAACTTATCTCTGGTCCAGGGAGGCCAGGCCTTTGTAGCCACATGTATTACTTAGCACCTCTGGCCAGTCTAGTGTGTCAGACTGGTGTTGTGTTTAATGTTATCTTTAGCCCAGGACCACTGACACCAGTCCAGGCAGTCAGAATGTCAGCACTCCCTGAATATCTGTTACAATTAGTTTTTGATTAAGAGACCCATTGCAATTGTTTATCTGACTACTAACCTTTATAGGTGATGATGGAGTCGGTGTTCTAAATACAGCAAAGTAAGGAATTTAAAACATTCCAACAGGACATCGTTGGATCTTCATCTGCCTTTGTAATTTGCCAAATATATTTTAGATTTCTTGGTTCTGCTATGACAAATACACAAAAACTGAACTTGTGCTGGAAGACAGGACTTTTGGACAATAGTGAAATGATATTTTGAAATAGTTAACGCAAAAACATCTCAAAAGCCATGCATGTAAAAAGCGAATGAATGATCTGAACATGTTTAACATTTCCAAAGATCAGTTAGAAACCACTGGCTGCTAAGGACTAATGAAGCAGTAGGCCTAGTAATAAGATATATATTTTTTTGCTGTTGAAAAGCTGTCATTGCAACAATTTAACCGAAAAATCTGGCAAAGATTTTTGCTGTCAGATGAAAGCAACTGTATTGTGCTAGCCACTTACATTTACACATTTGCCAGACCTTTTTCTCCAAAGCAACATACAACTCAGAGTAAACAAACACACGTTTCACAACACAGATCTTTAAGAAACACATGATTATTCCAGCACAGCTTTTCTCTCTGATACTGCCATTTTGCTAGCACTCATATTAGCTGCCTACAGAAATGACATATACAAAGCAAATACATGATAATTATGCTAACATCTATTATGTTTGAAAAAGAGTAATTTCAAACTAAAAAATCAGAAGTAATGTGTTTAAACTTAGTAATATGACATTCCTGGGCAACACTAGCGAGTTTCTGTCTTTTGGGCCAGAACAACAAGCTTAATGGTTTTGTTGTAATTTTTTTTGGTATTTACATTTATATTTATTCATCTAGCAGATGCTTTTCTCCAAAGCAAAAATACAAATTTGTGCATTACATTAAGAGAAAGCGACATGGCTGCAGATGTGTGACTCTTAAGTAAACCTAGTTTATTACTTTCAACTTGATGCACCGACGTTCACTGATTCACCGATGTTTTTCTTTTTTAACTGTTCCCTTCCAAAGTAAAAAAGACATTGCTCTGATAAGTTACAGCTTGTAACATTACACTTAGTTTACTTTATCTTTATCCCCAGGCTGGAAATGACCTGAGTTTCTTCTCCTTTTTCCAGGCTGGGCACTCAACATACCTCCCACTCTACCTGCATGGCTGCGCTTAATACCTGTCACCAGGTGTGCTTTATTGCAGTTGCTCCAGTCGAATGTCTGTGTGGCTCTGGGCTTTTAAACGTGCCTAAAAGTCTTGCTGAACCTTCTGGAATTACTGCGTTCACACATTACAAGTCAAAGGTCGTCACCCTAAAACAGTTATACCTGCTCCTATGCACCAGTACAAACGTACCTTTTTCAACATGCTTTGGCAGAGGTGTACGTAGCCAGCACCATGCCAGCTTTAGCTTAATCATTACTTTGACCTGTTTATCTTGAAGTTATCCAGGCAATGATTAATAGGTGATTATTTTCTTATGACCTCTGCAAATCACTACCAGACTTTTGCTCTAGAAATGTCAACAGTGTATAAGGGGTTAGGCTGATCTCATATGACTCAGCTTTGATTCTTACCTATGGAATTTACGTTTGTTCTAAAAAAAAGTCATATCTTCAGCATAGTGCTTACACAAAAACTGATGGAAACAAAAGAGTACGTTTAAAAATGTAATATATAAAATCCACAAATGGCATTTTCTTTCCATATCCAGATATATATCAAATCACAATTAGTATACCCAGAATGGTATGTTTGAAGCCAAGATGTGAAACATTCAATACTGGTAACATTGTCTAGTCTCCATCTAATGTTTTATAGCATTAAATTAAAAATCCATTGCATAAACAGATTGGAAATCAGTTACTTTGTCATACAAAAGGACATACTAAGGTTATACACACACACACTGGCTGAAATCCCTGGTCCCGAACAGGAACCTAACCTGGCAACACAGGGCGTAAGGCTGGAAGGGGAGGGGACGCACCCTGGACAGGACAACAGTCCATCGCAAGGCACCCTAAGCAGGACTTGAACCCCAGACCTGCCAGGGAGCAGGACCTGGCCAAACCCGCTGTGTCACCACACCTCCCACACTAAGGCTATACAGCAGATTAATACTCTTTCTTCTTTTGTTCTTTTAGGATGAAGCGCAAGGACTCTTCATCAGTTTTCATCCAGAGGCTGGTTATACAGAAAGTGAAGTTTTATGCTACTGTTCTTGTGTCTGGGAAAATACAAAGAGACTCTGTGTGTGTAATGGCAACAAAGTATGAGACAAATGTCAAATTCATCCAAGACTTGTGATAAAGATGTGTGATAAATAACTTGTGAGCCCCTGTCATGTGGCAGTTCTTCAGCAGAGCCTACTCAAGTGTGAACTGGTTAATGAGAAACCGAAATGAAATGAGTTTGGTAGAGACCTGATGAGGACAGGCAGGACAAGGGCAGCTGGAAATAAGGAATCAGTTACAAGTTGTGTTGCTGTTTAAATGTGTTACTTAATATAATAAAATCCAAACAGATACAAACATATTAAAAGCGTCATGCGACTTATCTCGTCTCCCTCCTGCTGCAGCGTGAGCCGAGCAGCATCTTATATGCATATGCTGTTTGCCCAAATGAGTCAACCTGGCAGGAATTTACCATTTTACTCAGCATAGCCTAGGCTGACAGAAAACAAGCAAATCAAGCTGCATACAACATATCATAATATAACTCAAATTGTGTTTATGTAAGAGGATTCATGGATCACTCTCATTCCTTGGAGTCAGCATACTCTTTTCCTGGTCTGAACTTGCTGCCTGTCCCAGGGCAGAGCCAAGAAAGTTGGACACAGAGCGAAGTCTCTTGGCCTGCAACGGAGCTTAGTGTGTCCACGGAGGTGGGGACTACCTGGAGCTACAGTAATGCCGGCTTTGCTGTCACTGAGACACTCATGCTGAGGGAGGGAACTAATGATCAACAGGAACCCCTGACAGCATGGGCTAATGTGCACCCACATCACTCATTCCACTTTTTAACCAAAGGTGGTAATTATCAAAAGCTCTCATTTCCTAACATTTCACTGAAAATTTTAGAAAAGATCACATAAAAAATTCCTATGGGTATTATAGAGAGAAAAAGTGCTGAATAAAATAGAATCAACATTATACATGATAACTCATCAAAATACACTGTCACGGTAAAAATACAATTTTCTGTGACATCATAATGATTTGCATAAAGGATATACAGTGCAGTTAATTATTTTGATATAGTATTGCAGTTTAAGTGCAATACTATATCAAAATAATTAACTGCACTGTATATCCTTTTTGCAGTTTAAGTGCACTTTAAGCTAGACAATTTACTTTTCACTGGCATATATTGCTCTATGGAATATATGCGTGTTTTTCTGTGTTATATATTTATACTGGTAAAAAAAGGACGTAAAAATTTGCTCAAGTTTAATTTTCTCAAGGTTACCTTTCTCATAATTTCCCACTACAGCACAGAGCATTCAGTAACTTAAATGTCATTTATTTACTAATGGTTTCACAATGTAAAGTTATCAATCCTTACAAGCATACTTTATGAAGCAGCAGCTATTCAATGTTATCATTTGTGTAACTTGTTAATGCAAACATCAGGTCTGTTTGACAGTTTAGGCAAGAATGAGCAGGAAACAATGCCTGCCCTGTTTTTCTTTCTCTTTTTTGGCCATTCAAGTGAGCAGAACATTCTAAAAGGCCTTTAAAATCACAGTGTTCTGACAGCAAATGAATATATGGACCAAGTGTCTTAAGGTGGATAGAAAGTTAAGCTCTTTGCTTGGAATGCTGGTCTCATACATTACAAAAAATAAATGTCACTTCTTTGTCTGGAAAATAAGATCGGTCTTTTTTCCTCATTCTTCGGATTTTCAACTTTGTGCTTATTTGTACACATTGTACAAATTACTGATCAGTTTTTTATATATCAATAACATCACACTCCATGATATACCTTCTTCAGATCTGTAAGGAGAATGTTTCCTGGGTCATACTTTGAGAGGAACATCCCGTAATTAAAGTGTTAAAGTGCTCAGCTCACCCTGTTGCAGGAAATACTGTCATATATAAATTAGCGGATCTGACAAAAATTGTTATTTGTTCAGCTAACACACACACACTGTCTGAAACCACTTGTCCTGAGCGGGGTCTCGGCAAACCAGAGCCTAACCCAGCAACACAGGGCGCAAAGCTAGAGGGGGAGGGGACACAACCAGGACGGGATGCCAGTCCATCGTAAGGCACCCCAGGCAGGACTCGAATCCCAGACCCACCAGAGACTGGGAGCAGGCCAAACCTGCTGTACCACCACACCCCCCTGGGTCAGCTAACAGTTTTCTCTAAAGCGATTTACAAGGTGTGGATATAGAAAGCTACAATGATTTACTCATAATGCAGGGTATTCTTAGTGTATCACTTCAGAATAAATAATTTGCTCAAGGATACTACAGTAGGAGTGATATGAAAATTAGTCTTTTGATTGCAAGGTAGTGGCTCTATCCACTACTCTACCTACTGCTCACCTGCTAGACCCATAGGCATTTGACATTTTTATTATGTAGACATTCCAGTGAAGTCTGCACAGTGCAGGTGAAATCTTGAGTTCACTGTATTCATGATTTCATTGCGATTCACCTGAAGAGGTTCCTAGCTTTGTAGACATCTTGCTAATTTAATAATTCTGAAATATTTATTGATACAGCAGAAATAGTGCAACTAGAGTAACAAAACAGAAGTACCTTTGTATGGTTTCTGAACAAACATCATTCTTGAGATTGCAAGTGAAAAAAGAAAATGACATGCAGGCTTGTGCAGTTCAGTAAATTGTCCTTTGAGAGCATTAACATGGTATATGAGAATAAAATTAAAGTTATTAAATTTAATCCACATTCTCCATGTGCTGTTCCTGTGTCTGTTTCACCTCATTAACTGCAATAAAACAATCTCTGTTTTTGGACATGGGAGTCTGATCGAGGGAAATCACAACCAAATCTCCTGTTCTGCAACTCACAAAAATGGCAATGTTGGCAGTTTGATTTATTTACATTTGTTCATTTAGCTGATGGTTTTCTCCAGAGCAACTTACAGTGTTAAGGTTACAATTATTTACCCATTTATACAGCTGGGTAATTTTACTGGAGCAATTTAGGGTTAGTACCTTGCTCAAGGGTACTACAGCTGGAGATCAAACCTGCAACCTTTGGGTCCAAAGGCAGCAACTCTAACCACTACACTACCAGCTGTCCTAATTTATACAGTATACAGTATTTATATCCCATTTATACAGTATAAACAACACAAACAGAGGACATCACACATGATGAACTCGTTATTTTATTGGAAACTGTCTGGACAGCCGCCTGTGAAAGCAGCACAGGGAATTATGCCTTGAATGGGAGCCCAGTGTGTCAGTGCAACAGTTAACCAACATCAAATGATGACATTGGCTTTGCGCAACTCTTTCCATGATGTCAAGGACTTGTTGCAGATTAAAGGGGATTATCATCTACTTCTATAGTTAAAGCCTCCAGCTAAATTGAGTGTGCTTGACAGGTTTTTCAGTCAAGGTTAGGTGAGAACTTTATCCTAAGTACTCATGAAACTACCAGCCTCATACTGTTGGTTCATAGAGCCACCAGCAACTTGGGAGTGGCAAGCAAACTGAAAACTGCAACTGCGTGCCACACAGTCAGAGGAGGGACTAATTAATATCTTCATCACGAAACAGTACTGCTCTTTATTGCTATTGGAAAAATGCCTTTAGGTTTAACCTAAAGAGGCTGGAACTGTAGTGTATGTCTAATGGCAATAAGTAAAGATGTTTGTATTTTTTTGTTGTTCTGTATAATCAATACTTAATGTGATTAGATTGAATGCATATTCTTAGTTAAAATGATTTTTAGTGTAAACTAAATGCACAATAAATGATTGTGCAGTTTCAAAGCCTCAAAAAAATTATAATGTTGAATATGGGTCTGCAAACACACACACATACACACACTCCATCTTGCCTGAACACCTTCAAGCTTCCCTTCCTAATACAGTTTACACTGAGTCAGATACCACACACAAAGACAAACGGGGATGGGAATTTGATGAAAATATATGACAAACATTTTAGTGTATTTAAAGGTACAGTGAGACAGTTTACTTGATCAAAGCACATCTGCAGAAACAAGGATTCTCTCTTCTGAAACTGTAAGAATTTGTACTGAAATGTCCTGGTACCCAGCCAAAACAATTCAAGGACATTGATCAAGTAAAACCTCCTTTGGAGATTAAAATACGCTGGACTTCAGAAGGTCTTCGACTGATGACTTGAACTTCAGGACATTGTGGAAAGTTTGTCCTTTTGGGTCAAACGTCCACAGTCAAAAACTCATTTCATAATTCACAATAATTCACACCTTAATCAACATTGCATTTACTTTGTGTGACAATGTTTGGAGTAGTCAAGATATGTTAAATATAACAATCTATTACATCTTGTAACTTCAAGAGCAAAGGAACTGTTTCATTTGGAAGTTTTGATTTTCGATATGAACTTTAATGATGCAACAAATGGAATCTAAGAATAGTTTTAATACAGCTTTTCCTCTATTTAGTGTTGCTTAAACATACAAATTCAAATTCGTTCCTTATGTTCCTTCATACTATTAGCTCACGGTACACAAAGGTCTCAGATTAATTACACAGACTTGCAAAGTTATTTTTTATTTGTTGAAAACCAGACCTCTTATTCATATTTTCCACAAGTATTCTTACATTTTTTTCCTCATCTCTGTGCCCAAGAACATTACTAAGGGTGCTTTTTGTTTCTGTTCTTAGTCTGGTATGAGAGACAGGGTCTGGTTGTCCCATTAACACCCACCCCAGCGTGTTCCATTCCAACACCAGGAGCTAATTACAAACATAGGGCGGGCGAGCACCCTCTCGAAGAAAACACAGGCAGAGAATGAAAGGAGCCCCGAGAGAGGAGAGGTGGCCCCAAAAGGGGGCAATGAATGCACTGACACGTTAAACTATTTACACCTTATACTATTTAAAATAAGCACAGAAAAAGTCCTCCTTTGTCTCTCTATCAAGTCTATGAGAAACATAAAGGGTGTGCACTATAGAGTCTTCTTATCATATTTGTTTGTGTCTCATTCTTAATAGTTAATAAAATTGTAAATAACAATCCTTATCTGTTAATGGTTCATGAAATCAAAACAAATAAACACTTATGATTGTTGATGTTATGTATTTTTATTATAATCTATTATTTGGAATTGTCACATGAAATGTATTCCGAGCTTTGAGGTTGAGAACATAAGAACAGAAATGCTCCATGAACTGGCACTACATTTACTTCTCATTAGAAAAAGTACTTCTTTAGAATTGGACCTGAAACAGAAATCTGGAAGCAGACCCCACTATCACGACCACCACCACCACCACCACCAGTGTTTCATGTCACAGCTGAATTCCAGTACAAGTTTTATGGTTATCGTATTGTCTGTGGGTTCCTGTGCTGTGCTTTAAAAATTGTTCATCTGGGTTTCATTACAACAAAAAATTTTCTAAGCAACTTTCATATAAAAAAATTAAGCCACAATAAGACCATTTTTCATTCTGAGGTTCAGATGGATGACATACATCACTTTACATTTTAAATTCTTTTTTTTTTTTTTTTTTTTTAAGTATTTCACAACATTAGGGTTCATTAGGTGGGAAATGCAGGAATTTAAACATGTTCCTAGGTGATCTATAAATGGCATAATTTCAGGAATCAGTCTCATTTGTTCCTATCCTAAACAATTAAGGTTATCAAACTAACATTAATTAAAGTTCATTGCATTGCTTCCATTGTGCTTCTTATGACATGCTCACAGCACATGTCATTTAAAATTTTTTAGAAATTATTCTAAAACTAGGCTGAAACACCAGGCTGAAAATAAGCAGGCAAACATACATTCCGAGCTGTGGTACAGCAATAGTTCCCAGATGTAATCTGGGAAAATCAAGGGGAAGCTGGAGGAAAAATAAGCCTGCAGCACAAAGACTGAGCTGACCTCAACATGCACCATCAGCCACAAATTACAGCCTTTGATTGTAGGTTAACTACACGCTACAGCTACAAGAATAACAGTGACTTGAGCAATATGGAACTCCTTATGAACCTTTAATGGAATTTAACCAAAGATACATACGGTGGTCAACCCTGGCAAAGGTTGGGAGATCATTAGAGGAATTTACGGGAAAGATCACTAAATGAAAAATAAGAACATATAAGCACAAATATGTTATTGATACTGGAAGGATGACAGGCAAATATTTACTTCCCCCCTACCCTTAAAATCTGAAACATTTTGCAGTTTTAATAGAGTTTAATTATAATATTTGGGCTATGATATAAAACATACTGCCAGAAAAATATGCTTACATTTTTAAGGTACATTAAAGGTCCTGTACTGTGATGTTTTGTTTGCAACAAGTCATTAATAATGAGTCAGTTATATTACCAATTGTTTGAAAATGTGCCTTATAAATTTTAGTTGAACTTCATGTTCAATCTTCCTTAGTGTTATGTTTACAAGTGTCCCATATATGACAAATTTAAATGTTAAAAAAAAAACTTCCATATCATATACATAAAGGTTTTTCCTGCTGTTTTTCCACTTGTATCACAGTAAGAAAAAAACAAATATTTAATTTGCACTCACTGTGACTATATGTATTCAATCAAGCAGTGTTTGAAACTAGTAATCTGTCAAACAGTTAGAGGAACAAATTTTCGATTATTGTCTTTTAGTCTGCTGACACCTCTGCCCCCCATGTCTATATTTACACAAAGTTTAGCCATTAGAAGCATACACTAGATGGATATCATTATTAAAATGCAGCCTGGTGTTGGTTTTAAGCAGCACATCAGCTGATTTTCTACTGCTTATGGACGCAATGTAAGTTGTAAGGACTATCCCACTGTTTAATGACAATAGATTTATGACCTCAAACTTTGTTGCTGCCATATTGTCTAAACAAGGTTAATACTCAGTACAAATGAGAGTGTCATGATAGACTGTGACCTTGCTATTTACCTAGAAATCTCACGATATTTGTGATTTTGTATGAGATTTTAATTTTCACCTGAACAGGACCTACTGCATACATAAAAACTGTACACAGGATTTGAATCAATAAGACGCACAAACAAATTTTTAAGTTAAATGGGTGGCACAGCAAGTAGTGCTGCTGTTGCACAGCACCTGGGTGGTATGAGAGGACATGGGTTCGATCCCTGCTCAGTCTGTGTGAAGTTTGCATGTTCACCTCATGTCTACGTGGGTTTCCTCTCACAATCCAGAGCCATGCTGTTCAGGTTCACCCATAGCGTGTGTGCTCCACTCATGTATGGATGAGAGACCCATTGTAAGTAGTGTCTCTACAGTGTAAATCACCTGGTGAATAAGGTGTGTGGGCTGATAACACTACATAGTGTTTGTTGGAAGTGCTTCAGAGGAAAAAGTGTCTGCTAAATAAATGTAACTATGCTGTGAGACTTATATGCTCAAGGCCCTCCCTTGGTATTAGTGACACCAGACATAGCAGAGGTAAGTGTAGGTAATGAACCTCTGCCACCATTTGGTCAGTGTAGGAGCCCTATAATTCCAATTGGTGATAAATACATATAGCTCCAGACAGTGTGTTCCACTGTAAGGGAAAAATGATTTAATATGTTCGGGAGAATTTCAGTAGTGCTCTCTACAGCCATATGTGTCTTATCATTCCAGCAGTTGCATGTTGTATGGTATATTAAACAGTACATTTGTATTAAAAATACTAAATTTGAGATTAACTGATAAAAAGGTAACATTTATATCTATGTATCCAAGAAAAGACACTTTCTCCAAAGCAACATACAAATCTGAGAATAGAAATATTCATTCTACAAAGAGAGATCTTTAGGCAGAGACATGATTATTAAAACACAAACTTATTTGATCGTGCCATTTTGAAGGGAAAAAGTTAAATTAAGATTAAAGGGAAGCTTAGTTACAAGATATTTTCCCCTAAACATATTAGACTCAGGATGGTGATAGTTATTCTCTACAGCTATTCTCTTCAACTCTAACACGAAAATATTAAATAAAAAAATATAAAATATGTAGAAGACAATAAGAATATTATCGAAAAAATTTGCACTTTAAGCATCGTTCATATCTCCCATCTTTCGATATCGGAGCGCTCATGAAACTCTGAAATGAGAAGCCTTTCATTTTCATTTCAATAGGTGGATTGCTGCTAATTGGGCATTGTGGCAGGATAATTGGCCTAGAGTGCGGATTTCATACGGAGAGGGTGAAGCCTCCACACTTGCCCTCAAAGAGGAAGAAAGGAGGGGAGTGAAGTAATGACTACGGATTCTCACCACTTTCTTTTGTACGGTCGTTTCACAGAGCCAGCTGAAAGTAGGATTTAAAAACTTCATGTGTGGGAGTGTTTTTTTGTCCTTTTTCGTCAACTGTCCACACAAACACTAATAACCACATGACCAGAAACCAATGGATGAATTTGAGGAGATCGACAAAATTAATCCAGTATTTATATTTCTGGAAATCATTTTATTAAATTAAGAATACAAACTGCTCAGGTTGTTAATTTTTCAAAGAACATTTATTTCACCAAGCTTTGACTCACTAGTTAACATTTAAGCCAATTGTGATCAGAGAGCAATGAGATTAAGCTCTCAAGGTCCAAATATTGAAATAGTATTATACAGATTGAACTACGCAGATTGTTCTGTGTAGTTCAAAAAATAGAAAAAAACCATGCATGAGGAACATAAACCTCATATCATAGCAGATAGCTTTTTTATGTCTCTTATGCTCCCATTGATTTGGTATGTATCAGAAATTGATATATTACATTTCAAACAAAATATATAGAAAATTGTTAAATTAGTCCTACTGTAATTTACAGTGGAGTAAAAACCACTGTAACTGGTAAACTAAAGATTATTTGTAACATGCATGATTTGTTTTGCTTGTAGAACAAGTTTTCAGACTGTAGGTAATGTTGTCACATTGCCCGGACAATCAGAGGAATTGCATGTTTTTCCCAGAATTCTTTTTTCTCCACTTGTGCTCCCTGGAGTGTTCCTGTAGCCACTTAGGTCCAGCTAATCAATGGAATTACTGCAGCTTTACTAAATCATCTGTGACTAATTAGATAAAAGCAAACTCATTTTGAAAAGCAATTAAACTTACAGACATAAAAGAGATGTACAGCAAATATCTGAACGCTGAGAAAATGAGTCTTCTTTACAAAATATAAAAATGTAAGGATCTGCCCGTGTTAACACGAGGTAACATAAAAAAGTACTGAAAAGAAAGAGCCAGAAAAGAAAACCTTAGAATAGAAATAGCTTTATGCAGTTCACTCTAGAAGATGGTTCCAGTTATTAAGAATTCTTCTGGGATTTGTCTGAGTCTCTAAAAACACTCAGAAGACGTAATTCTGAGTCACTGCAGAATGCTCTGGTGGAGAAAATGAACAAGATCTTTATTTCATTGTGATGAAATGCGCTAGTGCCTGACCACTGTTTCTCAAATGAGTACTAACCTGGGCTCCACAGGTGACTCCACCAGCTCTGCAGTCTCACAAGTAGAAACGCTTCACGGATCCTGATATTTTAAGGGACGCTATTCAGGTTATGGCAAGTTAGTAGGCCTTTTTAATTGGTACAGAACAGCTTTTAAAGAAAATAACTTTAATTGCACAAATTTAAATTGTGCACTAACATTTTTGTCCAACTCAAAGATAAAGCAATTTTTGCTTGCTTTACACATTTATTGTTAAAAACTGTGTTCAATATATATAGCAATTGTCAAAATTCTGTTAAAAAAGTAATGTGGGAAAGGATCAGATATTGTTGAGACTGATATTTTTCTTGTTTCTCATTTGAAATTTCTAAATGATGAACTGTCACACCCCCCACATCCACACAACATGGGACACCTGCAGCTGATCAGGGGAACTGAGTATAAAGGGCGTCTCCGGATGCAACAGGACGTGGAACCTTAGTTCAGCTCACCTGCTTATAGCGTTAGTGCCTGTACTCCTTGCCCCTTTCCGTGTTCCTTGTTCCCTATTCCCTCATCCTTCGCCTCCTCATCTTCCCGGCTCCTTCGACCTACGACTTCTCTCTCGGATTTTGCCTCTGGATTCTCCTTATTGCTATGTTTGCACCTCGGTGACCTTTGCCTGTTATTTTGGATTACGAGTTTAGACTTCCCTGAATAAAACCACTCTTTGCACCGCGACTGGGTCCGACACTTCCTCTCCTGGTGGAAACCATGACATGGACATTTATTCTGTTTATTTTTTATGTGTCTGGATCATTTTTAAATGGGTACGCTGTTGTAAAAGCACGCATGCAAGAAAACAGCAAAAAATGAACAGGACATGTAAATGAGTAAAAACAGAATGTACGGAGTAGTTATATGGAATTTGCACCCTCCCTCGTGGCTCTAATTTTTTCAGTATAATATTATGTGTAACAAGGAGAAATTCATGGTAGGTTATTGTACCAGTACCACAGTAGCAGAAAAGTTAATAAACTCCACATATGTTGCCTTTGTAACAGGTAGTTCAAAGTATATTTTGGTTCTTCATGTTGCAGCCTTCTTATGCTGCAACCTATGGCGTGGCACTTGCCTTCCAGCCACAGATCTGGCAGGATAATCACTGGGCTGATCACATGTTGAGCCATTGATTGCACTGAAAAACAACACCTTCCAGTCAATGAATGTATGTTATAATACTTAAAGAAACTAGGGAAAATTAGCATGTTGAGCCACTGGAAAAAGCTTGCAGGCAGAATTTTGTGAATACAGGTGGAAATGTGCCAAAGGGCTAACAGTCATTAAAAGCCACACAGCACACCACTCACAATGAGCAAGCAAAATGATCCATGACACAGTTAACCAGGTCTGAAAAGACATGGCCACCTTTCTAAGGGTGCAGTTTTATGCAGGCTCAAGAATCACTTGTGCAATCTCAGTTAGGCACCTTCACTTTATTCTGATGGAAAGCCACAGTGCTACTGGACTTGATGGAAGGGAGGAAGATGTATCACTATTGCAGAATAATGCCAATTCAGTGATTCAAAGCTAAATACCAGTTGACCCATAGGTATGTAAGGTAAAGTTCAACATGTTATGTATTCTTTATTACTGCTCTACAGATATTTACCCCAATCAAAGTACTTTTAAAAATGTACAGTCCTTCACACATATAATTCAAATATTTTAATTGCTTTCAAATGAAATTGTACTTACATTTGTCAGACACTTTCATCCAAAACAACAAATGACTCAGAAAGTAGCTTGTTTTTCTCATACTACCATCTGTGGTACACATTACTCAAGTAACTGCCTGTAGAAATGAGATTCACATACACAGGGGCAAATACATACAATATCATGATTGATGGTGTCACACTAAGTCATGTAGCTATAGGGATATTGGGAGACAAATTGATCCAATAAATTGATCCTATGGGTTTTGGATCACTTATTGAATGCTGGGAGAGCATCAGCAGTTCTGAAGGAGGAAAGGAGTTTGTTTTATCACACTAAGGAAAAATGAAGAGGCAGGCTTACAGTTTTGGAAAGACTGTGACCAGAGGTGGAGGAGCAAAGTGCTCTTGTTGAGGTACATGAAATGATCAGGTCCAGTAGGTTTCATAGTCCTGATCCTTTGACTCTCTTGTAGATTATAAAGTCTTGAACTTGAACACCAACAGGAAGCCAATAGGGAGGCAAGAAGTGCTGAAATATGGGAATAATAAATATATAGATAACTGAATTTGAGTGAAATGTCAGATGCAGAGGCCCATTTTATTTTTAGACTTTGAATTTTTGGTAAGGTTTGTGCAATATTAACTTTTAATAATTAAAATAATAAAAATATGTAGGCTACAATGATATTCAGTATAAACTAAAAATGTGTAAAGTCAGGAGCACTTAAAGTTCAGTGCAGCTGAACAGTCATTGGAATTAGTAGCAGAATAACAGTGTACAGCAGAAATTTTATAGAAGCCTATAAATCACAAGGTAGAGATCATAATAATCAAACAATTTGGTGATATTATGAAAAACATATTACCCCCATTGGCATAAAGGCAAAATTTTCCTTAATATCCAGACATTCTTCACAGAAGCAATGAAATAGTTTTTTCCAGATATGTGCACTTGTTTTTAAACAATCGAAAAAAACAGATTATATAAAAGCATTATTTTAAATCACTGGGAATAACAATATACTGATGTCACTTTTTGATGTGAGTTAAGAATTTTCATTCTCTTACATGTAATAAATCTGCTGCTCGCTTGCTACAACAGATGAAACGAATGATTGTGAACAATACATTCCATAAGTAGAACTCATGTGATGTTTTGTGACATGATACCCTATACAGTCCAATATTAAAAACACGTGACAGAAAACACTGAGTGAAATAGAGGCCTTGTGTTAGACCAAATGTCAAAGGGTAACAAAAAGTCAGAGGGGTAATCATGGATAGTTTTAACTACTCTTAAACATGCACCAGAGATGGCCTTTAATTTGTCAGTTTACTGTAGTACACTTCACAAACTCTCTTGCAAACTTTTGGTGAAAAATAAATGACTTTTCTATTTCATAAACTATAATTCAGTGCCTTTCAAATTGAGTATTATTAATGGATTCATATGTTTAAATGTCAAATACGAAATGTAATTTGAGTTCTAGCTTTGGGAATTTCTTTCTTGTATTAAATAGTTTATTATACCTGTGGCCACCTCTAAAAAAATTAAAGACAAAGAAAGAATTTAAAGGAATATCATTTTTTGGGGATGTCATTTAGGAGCCAGTATCGCTGAGGTTCCTCATTGGCTCAGCCAGAATCAGGACTTGTCCAAAGCACAAGCTGGGCCTTATTGCCCCGAGCGTGGTTTGATTATGTCATTAGCGGACTGTGTCTGGGAGTTCCACTGCAGCCGAGCGTAATTGGCATCATTCCACCAGGGAGGGGGGGGTTTGAGTCTGCCAGTGTTTCTTGGCCTGATGGGTCATGTGAAGGGAAGGCAGGGCTATCTATTAAGGAATCCCTCATTGTGGTTTCTTGGGAAAGTAAATCTGATAAGCTCTGGCAAGAGGCTCTAGATGATAAGTTTATTGGTTAGTTTGATCTTCTCACTTTCCTTGCCTACAAACAACCACCAGGAATGGATTACTTCATCTTCTCTACTTTACTGAAATGTCCCTATTACCACCAAATGGTGCCAAGTTCCAAGGATTGAACCTGTGTGGACCTTCAGACTACTGAAATAGCATTTAGAAACAACAGTTTATCCGAGTCTTTAATCCTAATTGAAACCAGACCTGACCATGTGTCTATTTTAGTTTAAAAGCTATATCTTTAATTTTTCAAATGTCTCAGGCTGCTATATCAAATTCTAAATGTCCCATTCCTTAACAGTTTGTTCTAGAAAACATTTTCATGTGCTCCTGGTTTGTAAATGATGCTGTTTTTGGGATCAGACAGAAAGCAGCAAATAGGACCATTTCTCCTCAAGATCCCTCAGCACTTACAGCTGTCTAACATAGTGTGTGGGTCAAGGAATAAAATCAAATGAGGCCTCAAACATCCCTATAAACTACACAATTCTTTGCAAAAAAATCTCTTTACTGACTAAAGGCAGTTACTTAATACTGACTTTTAGTGTAAAGATAATTTGTGGTTGCAAAGTCTAAGCCTGCCTGAGGCAAGCATTGCAAAGGGTCCTAATGGGTCTAGTTTGGGGACTGTCATGGTAATGAAGGAAAGGCAAAGTGGAGTAAATAACAGCAGTAATTAGACGGCTGGTTAGGACTTAACGTTTTCAAATGACAAAACACTTTCAAAACAAAAGGGACTGGAACACACATTGATGTTACAAATTTAAGACTGATTGCAAATGGTCTTTAGTTTTTTGCTGGATGTGGGCAGCTGGTACAGGTTACCCTGGTTTGTACTCCTCTTTAGTGTCTTTTTGCTAGGCTTATTATGAATAATGTAAATGGTTTTATTTCTTTTTCTTTTTTTTTTTTTTTAATTTTTAAGCCCTGAATTTGTCTTGGCACAAAAAAGCACATTTTACAGTTTTTACAAACAGTTTTAGTTTAAAAACGTTTTTCAGGTATCGGTTTCTTTTGGTTTGGGGTTTTGTTGTTCTTTTGTTTGACACAGTACGGAACCATAATTACTAATTGCAAACTATATTTCAAATGAAAGTATATTTCATCTATGCTACATTAAAGATGTAATTGTCATGTTCATGCCTCAGCTCAACCGACAACACCTGACTGTGCTCCAGCACCTGATTAACTGCTCACCCTTTAAAAGACCTTCCTCAGCTCCCATACCTTTGTGGAATCTTGTCAGGGACAACTGCCCTTCCTTGTGACTCCTCGCTCATACGCATCTCCAGTTCTGAGTTCACGGTCTCCGGTTTTGACCCCTAGCTTTGTTTCTTGTCCACGGATCTTTGTTTCAACTCCGATTGCTGTTCAACTGACTCTTTGCTCCATCTCCTGACCTTGCCCATGGATTCCCGCTCTTACCCCGACTGCCATTCGACCGACCCTCCACCTGTCCCTGATACCGAGAACTTGCCTGATCCTCTGACTCCAGACAAACGATTCTGCACTTGGGTCTTTCTGTCCCGGCTCTTTCGGCCTGACGTGACAGTAATGGTAATAGGAGTAGCAGCAGTATTAGTAATATGACTGTCCTACTTCTTAGGACACATTCCACATAAAATGGTTAGAGTTGCTGCATTTGGATCTGAAGGTTGGCAGCTTGAATCTCACCTACTGCTGTAGTACTCTTGAGCAAGGTACTTACCCTAAATTGCTCCAGTAAAATTACCCAGCTGTATAAATGAGTAAATTGTTATAAGTAGTTTAACACTTTCAGTTGCTTTGGGGGAAAAAAGTGTCAGCTAAATGAATGTGTACTACTACAGCTTAGCAGGATTCTGTTTTAAAAAAGTTGCCCAACTTGAAGAGACAGCATTATGATCATAATATTTTGAAGCCTTTTGCCTTTTTTGGGGTATTTTGAGTCTTCCTGGTTTTTACAGAAATCATTTGGCACCCCTTCTTTAGAAAGCAAAAGACACACAATCCCACAAAACAGGAAATTTCACATTGACTAAATTCTTCTAAAAATAGAGAGAAGCTCAAAGAAAAAGACTCGTTACAAAGTTTATTCCTCCCACTTTATTAGTATTTGAAATCACAGGAGAAATGTGCCTGTGAACTTGCATATGAGTGCACTTGTATTAATCAGAAAAGTCACTACAAGTATTAAATTGTAATGAAAACATGTTTTGCTTTTGCCAATCTGAAAAATAACATTTGGAGACAAACTTGAGCTTTTCATTTTACAGGTGTGATGGAAATATTTCTTCAGGTACCTCAGACAATATAGGTGGGTTAGTAGTCATGTCCAAATCATATTAGTCACACATTGCTAGATTCTGTTAAACTTCCTCTTTGATCTCCTGACCTGACCTCACATTTTTTTTAGACTTCATTGTCCTCTATTTTAATTAGCAGTGCTAAATTCTTTCATTAGAATGTACCCAAGATTTTCCAAGAATGCACTCCATTCTAAAAAATGTTAGTTTTATTAAAACATAACTTTATTTAAGTAAATAAACAGTTCCATACTAATAGATTAAATAAGAATCAGGCAAAACAAACAGAAAAAAATCAGCAGACCTGCAGCATTCATTTCCTGTTCAGTGATTTTTATGATCAGCTCTATCCTGAAGTTGTTTTAAAGCTCTTTAAAATGTTCAGTCTTTATCAGAGCAGCCCTTTGGTGCAGCATATAAAAAGGCTTATAAGGCACGGCTTAAGTTTTACCTTACACCTTTGATGGTACAAGTGTACTGAAACAATGAATTAAGAAGTCCATTAAGTCCATTTTTGTTTATATTGCTGCAGATGTGACTTGTTTTCTTGGGTTGCATATGGTTAATTATATTGGACTTTTACTGGCCATCCTGCTGACCACATGCAGCTTTTCTCCACTACTTCCAATTCTTCACCCAAACATACACATGCACCACATGCACGGGACCATAAAGGTAACGGTGACTCTTGGATTTACGAGTCCAGAGAATAGGTTGAAACCATTTGGGTTTTATTATTCTATTTACTTTTACCTAGGCCACAAAGTGGTCCTGAGTGCCTGCTTTATGTATTCAGCTGCCTTTCTCTGACAAGCATGTGGAGCGGCTTAAATAAACCATCCACTGGAGCACAGCTGCAACAACAACCGATCGATTGGAGGCAGGTTACCATCTGAATGCTGAGCCGCGGGCCTGCTGGCTTCAGCAGGTGGGGTGGGAGTTGTAATTTGCTGCCGAAGGGGTTTCGTGCCTCCTTGACTTCAGAAAACTGCTTCCCTTGATAGATAGCCGTGTGGGATGATAGAGCAGGTCTGGTTGGAAGAGATTCACTGTTGTATAAACAATGGACTCCCTACCTTCTACAACATCTGGGAACTCTTACGCTGTGGTGCAGAAACAGACAACTGGGGACCAGGTAGATTGTGATTAGTTTTTAAACAGAACAGTACATTGGATTGGCTTGCCTCACCAGAATTTCTGTATGTTTGTATATACAATTGACCAAACACCCAATAATTTTATCTTAGTTATGACTAAATGACTGATCAATGTGAATTCTCCTAAATATGTCTGTTTACAAGTAGTGTGTTGAATCTGGCTGAACTGTAACAAATGAAATAATTTGTTTTAGTTCAAAAAGTTGGTTTCAGAAGATTATGCTATTAAGACGGTGGGCTCTTAAGCATGTGTTTACATAAAAGGGCAACTTGTATTTACTACTCAGGTTTTGCAGCTATGGTCACCTTTCAATCTATTTTTTTCATCAAAATCCAGTTTTCCAAATTTGACACTTTGGAATATTTGCCAAAATGTCTTATAAAGAAGGACTTTATGATTTTGTTGATCACTATGTCCGTTAAGTTAAACACGTCCCTGGGACAGAGTTATGTGCCAAACCCATTGTCTCAGGTGATGGGGTTGACAATGCTCAAGTAATTCGGTTAGGCCATGTGTTCACACACACGGACATGCACACACCATGGGTTCTGTCTCTGAGTAGCTGCTAACAAGGCTAACAAGCTGCTAACAAGGCAGATGTCCAAGGGTAATCAAAGAGAAAAGCATAATAAAGTTTAAAACAACATTTGACTGTGTTAGGCATTGGACCTGATCCCTTTTTTTAAAGATGGTGACAGCTGCTGTGATTCAACGCCTAGTCTAGCCTGATTCCCTCCACACTTCCTCCAATCTCAATGGCTTACTTCATATCAACGCTGGCTGACTCGTTGGTCTCTCCATGAGAGCACTGTGGCTCCTCAGTACCAAGAAGAATTAGCCTTCCCCCTGATCAGGAGTTCAAGAAGCGGTGAATGTGATGAGTCACACTTGAATCACATGGTGTTTCTACTGAAGTCAACGGTAACACACTGAGGCCTTAAGATGAAATATTTTTTTTAATTAATCCATTGTCAAAGATAATGGCAAGAATCAGTTTTTGGGCCTTCTCACCAAAGATGAAACAAACATAAATGTATGATTTGAACATGCCGCTGCTACAAAACTGTGCCACACGAAGAAAGTCTACTCATTTCCTTTAAGATGAAGTTCTCGTATCCAGGCAAAATTGAAAATTTGAAGCTATATTAAACAACAAAGTTGGCAGTCTGTTGAGAGCAAATCCCAAAACAAATGGCAGGGCAATTTATTAATTAAACAAAAAGCTAAAATGAAAGGCAAAAATAAACAGACAATTCAGCTGCTATACTGCACACTCGCCAGTTCCACATAATTGTTCCCACTCAGGAGAAACCTTACTAGGCCCTGGATTCGAGGAAACCAGAGAAGGGAGGGTTATCACATGGAGAAAAGCAAGGAACAGAAGGAGTCATAAAGGCAGGAAATGGAGCAATGGGGAAAGACAAGAGTGGAGAAAAAATGTGATGATTTGGAAGATGAAACCTTTTTGTTGGGGGGGAAAAGAAGCACAAAAAATGTTCCCTAACATACTAATACTACGGTTCTTCTCTGAGTGTATTTGGCTATTTAAGTATCATACTAGAGCTACTGTATAAAATATACAGAATCCAGTAAACACAAAAAATGTAAAAACCACCAAACCTGTTGCAATCCATGTATAGGATGACTTTTTTTATTTAAAGCTGGCAGCTGAGAGACTTTTTGAAATATGGCAACAATGTGGTAAGATATTTTGGTGTCTGTTTGAACATACTTCTCACCACCCTGTCAGTATGGCGCTAGCATGTCATTAGTTTTTAGACATCAAAGCAGAAATAGTTTAATAGCACATATTACACAAAATTACTTTTAGATATGACAGTATTCCTTACTCCATTTGTAATCACAATTATTATAAACATGAAATAATGATGGAGCAAGCATGTGTTAGCTCCATTCTGACTTTGCAAGGTGAATGAAAAAATGAAGTTGCTACTGTATATGGAATGTATTAAATTTAGACATAATGAAGTAATTATTAATAAATATAAACAGGTCTAAATAAATCATCATTAATTTGTCATTTAGAATCCGTTACATATAGCGGCTGATGTTGCTGAAAAGGAACTAGGATGGTTTCTTTATATTTCTCTGATAAACATATACTCTGCATCATCTGGAAAAATGCATTGTTAGTTAGAACATTATTTTAAATGAGAAGCATCTTCACCTCATCTTAGATGACTATGAGGAACATGTGTTGTGCTACATTTGCATCCATAATCTTGTTGTATTGTAATATAGCCATGTTTACTTTGAAACTGCAAAGACCCTATATTTAGAAACCTCAATTTATGAGGACTCTGAAATCCAGAAAACATGATTTTATACGTGTTTTTAAAATTCCTGAGGACCTGGGGGAACTTTCTGTTCCTGGAATGCAGTGCTGCTTGTAAACTAGGGGCCGTAATGAAAACTATATGGTGATTAAGTGAAGTAGTAATCTGTTTAAAATCAATCAGTAATTCTAATTTCAATGCCTTTGAAGGCTTCAATATTTTGGTGAGATCTTTGCCCTTGACATGCCTGCAAACTCTTTTTCTTTGGACAATGAACTTTGGACTGTAGTTTAGTCTTGACAGTTGTACTTAGAGATAGCCACACAGGTTGTTTGTCAAGACAATAGGATTCCTAGAATAGGTGGGCAACCACTGGAACATGGACCACCAGAGGTTTATTTTTCTCCTTTTGGCTGTGATTCTGAGTTTTTTTTTGTTTTTCTCTCCAGTGTTGCCAATTGGCTTACTCTGTTGATTATGTGTGTTATATCTGCAACTTTGTATTATTTTAGAAACCTTGCAGAACATTGCAACCTTGTTCAGTGCTCCGAGTCAGCCTGGTGAGAAGAGCACACTATAAAAATAAACTCAACTGAACAGATTTTTTCTCTCATGTGAAATGTTACATTTTCAGGAGGCTAAAATATCTTTCAAAGACAACACATAACATATAACTTTTGTCAAAGTGACACAGGAAGGTCAACCATATGCATTACATCAAATCAGTCATGAGTTAATTTTTTTTTTTTACAAACTCATAGAATGGAATTTGTCATGTAAAAGGTAACTTTAGGAAATGACTATACCAGGTTATGTGTTATTACTATGTATTATGTTACCTGTAAATGGCGGTGGGGGGCATGCATAAAAAGCTGAAATGGAAATTTAAATGGAAAGAAACAGAAGTATACTTTGTATACCAGTACTTGCAAGTTTTTGAGGTATTCAAGCCAAATTTATTGGAAGTGAAAATTGTATTCTATAGTTTTAAAAGTTGTGCTATATATGTTCATCAAAATGCACAGGTTTAAATTTGTTTATCACATTTAAAATGGCTACTCCCCTCCTTCAGGTTATTCAACCTTTCACCTACAAGGTCCCTGGAGGTGACCTTTGACCAATCCCCATTTGCCAAAAATGTCTACTCTTTTGATCTTGCGAATCTGTAAATGATTAAAATAGCAGAATAAGAAAAAGCACTATGACTGGTTGTAACCAGTAGACTGGTTACAAGTATATGAACAAAGTATAGCAAAATGTTGTAGAATGAGCAAAAACCGTAGTTCATACTAGATTATTGTGTCATCTTTCCAGACACTTTGATATTGGACCAAGAAGAAACACTGACACCCTAGAGACTGTTGTGTTACAGTCAACAGCTTTCTTCAGTCCAGTGCATGGTTCGCAGTAGACTGTATGTTCTCAAGATAACAAGAAATATGTCTATATATTGCCACTTCCTAAAGTTACATCAACCAGGCTACAAAAAATATTGACACTTTTAAAGGAAAATGAGTGCTACTGTTACAGCCTCAAGATATATTTTGAATGTCAAATGAAAAAATTTGCTATAGTTTTTTTTTTTTTTTTTTGTATCATATTTGTTGTGTTGAATTTGTGCATTCTTTCATTGGGAATTAGAATTCTTTCCTTTTCTGTCAGATTTTCCTTTAAAAATGCAGTTGTGGGACACATGGAGCTGAGAGGAGGTACTAAAGTGAGGAGCAGTGTTGCTTGTCTCTGCTGAAGGCTTTTGTTTCCCAGGCTCCCATTCACCACAAAGCCTTTGGCGTAAAATAAAGAAAAGGGACCAATCTGAGCCTGAGGCCTTTGACCTCTCTGGATCGACAGGTCAGACATTTGGCAACTCTGCCAGCACTATTACTTGACCGCAGGGCCCTTGCCACAAAACAGTCTGGCAAATGGACTGAATGGGAGTGAACAATGGGGAAAATGCACTAATTTATAGTTGGTAGGTATCTATTTAAAAAGTGATCCTGTTTCAGCTGACATGCAGAATGGTAGGGTCTTGTCTGGATCTGAGTTACAGTAACATCTGCGTGGTCTTCTGAGATTAAGCAATTTAGATCCTTGGCTATCAACATCATGAAGAGTTGAGGGTGTTTTGCCAAGGCCAGATGAATAGATATTTTCCTGTGTAATTGGGATTATGGATGCACAAAATTGAAAGAGACGCTTTCTTAAAAGCTCTGTTACTAGATGATTGCATTATGGAATGCTTTCAGGTAATCCATTTATTTTCCACAGTTACTAGAATTTCATATGCGCATTATATGAATTTTCAGAAAGTTTATTTTATTGCATTCCATACAACCACAATTACTGCAACCTACCTCAACAATGCATCTGTCAGTTTTCAATGTAATGCATTTTTCTGACAGCCAGGGACAAAGGCCCAGAAGAAAGTGTACCTAAAGGGTATCTGCTAATTTGATTGATCTCTGTGGAGTGTTTCGGTTTTTGGTTGCGACAAATTTGACCCAGGGAGAGGAGCCAAGCATTGACCAGCTGTTCTGTGTGACTAACAGAAACCCTGGGAAGAGCCGCCTAATTAGCCTCCCACACCTATTAATGTGTCTGCTCATTTTGACGTTCAGACCTTATTGACTGATCTGATGTTACTTACATGGGATGTTTGACTTAGGTCTTACATCAATAACAATTAGATATCCTGACTGACAAATACAGTCTGCTCAGTACTATACTCTACTGGAGGCAAAACCATATACACTAATTTTTATTAATATAAATTTTAAATGCAAAAAATAATGGTAAAATGGTTGTGAATAAAAGTTATATTTGTTTTTGTAGATTGTGCACGATGTGTTTTAAAAGCAAGAAAAAAAATTAATTTTAGATTGTTTTGGACTAGCACTTCTGCCCCTTTAAGCTTTTTCTGCATTTGCTGTTTGACTGCAAGCTAAATTTCTGTAAAAAATATTCTAAATTATTTTATAGGCTGCCCGTGTTTAAACAGAGTTCAATAAAATTGGTATTTGGGGCATTTTAATATTGGTCTCCGATCAAAGATGACTTCTCCAGATTGTTTCCTCTTCCTCTTTTAGCCTTCTGCATTTTTCTTTCATTTAGCTTGCTGAACAATAAACATGTGGGCCAATTTTCCAGTACATTAACCCAGGAGATCTTTAATACTTAAGAGTTTGGAGCAAAGAGGACAAGCAAGGCCTAGTGCAAGATGGATGACCCTGCCAATTATGTGTGGGCCATTTTCCCACTGCCCTGATCATGGCCTGGAACAAAGACCTCATTGAGTGTGAAGCTTCACATCAGCATCATAAACTGGTTGTGGTTACACAGGCCTTGGTACGGCAAAGTGCAAACTCCTGGCACTAACATAAGTTACTCAGGGTGGCACTGTCAGCAAATGCTATGGCATTTTATGAGATATTAAAGAATGAATAGTGCCAGCAAAAATTAGATGATTTCTGGCAAATTCACTGAAGCAGTCAGACAATAACTCTCTTTTTCTTCACCTTTCTTATTTGGAAATGACAGTTGAGGGATATTTCAGTTTGTTTGTGTTTTTATGGGAACTGAATCTGAAAGTTATCTGATTTTGTTTGTTGGTGGGCAATGATAGGATGCGTAGTAGTGTATTATATGTAAATCACAGGCACAAAAAACACGTGTGATGAAACACCGAATTGAATAAAATCAAGAAATTCATAACACTAAGGCTGATTACTTTTGGCTATATTTCCACCTTTCTGCAGTGACATTTCCAACATTACTTTTCATGTTTTAATGACTTTCTTCTAACCTCCTGCCATCCACTTCGTGTACTTTGTATAATTTATGAATTTAAGCTAAGAGAGCATTACACAGCAAAGTACAGTTACTTTCATTTATTTAGTGGACACTTTTCTCCAAAGCAACTTCCAATGACTCTGTAGTATTATCAGCCAACACACCTTATTCACCAGGTGAGTTACACTGTAGATACACTACTTACAATGGGTTACTCATCCATACATCAGTGTAACACACACACTATGGGGGAACCTGAACAGCATGTCAGACTGTGGGAGGAAACCAGAGCACCTGGAGGAAACCCACGCAGACACGAGGAGAACATGCAAACTCCCCACGGACTAAGCAGGGATCAAACCCACATCCTCTTGCACCACCCAGGCTCTCTGAGAGAGCAGCGCTACTCACTGTGCCACTATGGTGCAAAGCAGAATGTAGATAAAGGATTGGTTGGTTTTAATGAAAAACATTTTTTTAGTCAGTATACAGAAAGAAGAGGGACTACAAAAAAACATGTCAGTCTCCCCAGAAAAAAGACATCACCATAGGCTTTTTGAAGAGTGCGGTGACAGATCTGAGAGTTAAATAAACTAAGGAATAATACAACAGTATAATACCACTGGTATATTATAGTACACAATGCATATATTAAAATAGTACTACCAGAACATGTCCATGAGTAGTTATTGATAGTGTCAAGTACTGCAATATCCACAGCCAAGATTGAAACTGTCAAAAACAAAATTTGAATATCAGCATGTTTTTCTGAGAAATCTAAAGCTTCCAAATATGTTTCTATACCTCTTAGATTTTTAAAATATTTCAGCATGTTTTTGTGGTAATGAGTCCTTCAATTTTAAATAAAATCAATGCTAATTCACCCTAATCAAATTTTAAAGAAAAACAAACATTTTAAATGTGATTTTAATTATGATTTCATAAATTAAGCAGAACTACTTCCCATTACCTTGTGATAAAAACAGCTGTACTTTTGAATTTTTTGGCAAAAACTTTACAAATTAATATTTTGGGTGGGGTTAAAAGTTCTATGACAATAAATTCGGGACACTGGGGACTAAAGAAGCTGCAACAGTGGAGAAGCTGTTGGGGTTGTAGTGCACAGAGCTTCAGGCTTGAGCTGGCCCTGGTAGAAAGCCAGATATGAAAACGCCTGGGCAAAAAGCTGCAACCCCCTGCATAACTTGGCAGTGGTTGTCGACCTTGGCTGGGGAGAAGGGAAAGGAAAAAAAAAATACACTGCTCTTACTCTCCCTCACACCACATTCTCCTCACTGGCTGTTGTGCAAGAAGGAGAAAAGGAGAAACTCAGAGTATACATTAAGGGTGTTTAAAGTTATTTTTTGCCTGCAACACATGAGGAAAACCCTAATGACTTAATTGGTTATTAACAGACTGCTAGTGCATTAGTACAACCTCGGAATGACATTTTAATAGAGACTGAATAGAAATTATGCAGAAGTCAACATAATGCAATCAGTTTTGAAAAAGGGGGTACTATGAATATTTGCCTTTTTTTGCAAGAGCATGGTAATAAAATCAGATGTACAATATGTTTTAATGAAAAAATTGAGCATATAGCTCCTTTTTCACCACCTGTAATACAGTATAACACCTCACAGGCATGCATGAGCTTATGTTCATTAGGATGAGAGGTGCTCTTTAATCTGTTAAAACCTACTTAAGGTGGATCTCTGGTAAGGCTGGCAGAGAAATGCTGTTGGAAGAGCTTGAAAGGAGCAAGTGGTCTCGCAGGGCAGGGAGCTTTTTTGTTATTTTTACAATGGAGAGTAAATCCTTTAAAATGGCAGTTTCACTCCCTGCATCCGACCGCTTCGGAGCTGGATGAGCCCAGACATGCAGCAAAGGTGATTCAGACATGAGTAACAGTGATCTTACTCTCCAGCTAGCTTTTGTCATAAACTCAGTTTTATTGACACTATTGTGCAAATACTTAAAAGGTTCACTTTTGCAGCTTCTATTGAAAACTAAAATTTTATTAAATAGAGGAAGACATAGGTTTGAAAGAGCTATACATTACAAGCCATAAAGTCTTTAGCTTTGAATTTTTTGTGTTTTTGAAAAAGGCCCAAAGATCTTTGTTTGACCTTGTGCTTCTCGCAGAATCCAAAGGAGCCAAAACCTTGTGGAAGTTTGTTCTCGTGAGTGTATAGAAGAAAAAAAATCATGCAAATTTTAGTTACGAGTGATGCAGATATTGCTCAGATTCACTTTGCTGAACTTTTTCCCTAAGACATATTACACAAACAGCAATAAATTGAAAGCAAATATATTTATAATTACACTTTGAACTTTCAAGGGAACTTTTCAGTCATTTGAAATCAGATGCCCTTATACAAACAATATTCTACCAGTTCTTCATATTGTGCTTGTTTAGTATCAATTTTGTGGTTTTGTTTTAGATACTTCATCATTAATGCACACATACATTCTTATTGTAAGTACTTGGATTTTTGTTATAATCACTAATCAGTAGGATGTGTTTTATGTAATTGTGTCAGAGATTGATGTAATTGATGCATGTAATTATCAAGCGACTGCATGAATTATGCCATTGTCTTTTTTCTAAAATTGAAACAAATATGAAAAGTGATTTAAATAGCTGGAAGTTGATTAACTGGACTTCTCATTAGCCAGTTGGCTTGAGTTTTTTCTGATCTATAACAACTGCTCTTGGATTAGAAATAAGTGGTAACAGTTGTTATAGCTGGAGGACTTGTCTGTGAAACTCCTTCTGCAAAGTGAAGAAACACATGCTTCCAACTGCGAATCTTTGATTAAGTGTTCAAGACATTTCTGGATGGGTTTCGGACGTAGTATGTTCTGACAGTGTCAGTTTAAGAATGTAATAGTGATGACTCAAACCACTGAAATCGCCTTCCGCTAATTATAACGTATGGGCTGCACCTCACTTTGCTCTGAACAGCTAAGAACTGAGTATACCACGGCATTTTCAGCTTTCACATGTCAAATGAACACATTCCATGCCCTTCACTGTTGAGGTCATTCACTGGTAAAATTATTTTGGCTTTTTCCTGTAGTGATTATGGAGAATTTCTCCGCTTTTCTCTTATTTTATGTAAATAAGGCCACTGACACAGTCAATGATGCTAAACTACAGTTATCACCAGTGGCTCTGCAGCTAGCTGCAAGTCTACTCTCCTGTTCTTCCCATCATAACAGCTCATAGCTGTAAAGCTGGCTGCATATTATTCATCCAGGCACCTGATGTCTCCAAACACACACATTTGTCTGTATATTTTTGTTTTAAATACATCTCCGCTAATGTGCTAATTGACCGCTTAGTTTATTTTTGAAAAAAAAAAAGAAAAGGGGGTTAGAGATTAGCACTGCAAAATGGAAAATTTAAAATTAGAATAAAAGTGAAAGGGGGAAGAAACAACATGAGAAGACAAAAGGAGTTCAGACAGGAAGGGTGGAGTTCAGGTGTGGAGTAATTACAACACTCCAGGGCTTCCTTATCTGGTGGAGCCTGGCTTGGCCTTCAACTGACCTGCACAGGCCCCTGGAGTCGTAAAAGGGACACTAAGCAGGATTTACGCAATCCTTTGCTTAAATCTCTTCAGACATGCACTCCCTTACACACTTTTGTTTTCCTATCATTTGTGGGAATTCCACATTGACTTGCTATTAACCTCACCCCGGAAAGTTGATGAAATATTAGTTCAAGACACTTTTTAAAAGTTCTACTGTACATGAGTAGGCATTTTTGGCAGTGAAAACGTGCAGTGCACGCGTAGTCATGCACAGAAGCAAGTATGCCTACTTAACCAGCAAGTTTATGGTATTGTTCAGTTCTCACTGGTTATGAGAAAACACTTGTTTCAAACTACTGTTTATTTTTTCTCTCATATTATAAATTAATGGCTTATATATACTTAAAAATAGAACTGTTTAGTCTGCAACTAGGGTGGTGTGGTGGCACAGCAAGTTTGGCTGGGGCCTGCTGTGTGGTGGGTCTTGGGTTTGAGTTCTACATGCCCTGCCTTGTGGCAGAATGGTGTCCTGTCCTGAGTGTTTCCCCGCCAGCCTTGCGCCCTGTGTTACCGGGTTAGGCTCCGGTTGGCCTCTACATAAACTGTTGCACGTTTGTGTGTCGTCTGCAGCTGATGAATTTAGCAAGCTGAAATTTTTTACAAAAATGACTAAATATAAGGCCATGTAACATTTTGTTAAAGCCAGAAGTATGATTTTTAGACATGTGTTTGCAAAGACAGAACTAGTTGCCCTGGATAATTCATGAAAAAAGGGGTCAATGCCAAATTATCGTGACTGAAACAAGATGTCACCCATGGCCCAGTAACACCACAAGATTAACTTTCAAGCAACCATAAAGAGCTCTTAGTTTCCCTGAAGTGTAGATTAGCTTGAGCTTCCCCAGGAAGCAGCACTCCATACTATCATAAGAAGATTGTTGACCTGCCTCCTCTATGAATATGCAGGTATATGATGGAATGTTTTATCCTTTCTCTGGAAGACACTTAATTTTTTATGATGTTAAAGGACTTAACATTTTCTACCTCTTAAACCTGTAAGCACAACTGCAGTATTGCAGAAAAAAAAAAACATTAAAGTACACCAGTTCTTCATCTTACAAATGGCAGTTACAAATTTTCAAAGATATATACTGTACATTTCTCTGCTTTATTTTTAAAGGCATTCTCTTCATTGATCAAATTGATCACATTTTCTGTTTGTTGCAGAATGAGCATGACTTGTATTTATGTACACAGCCAACAGAGGTCAATAAAATGCACACAAACGGAATAACTTTATAGTCTGCTTCTAGTGTTGCTGATCTGTAACAAACTGATGACAAACATGTATGGGATTAAAATATCAGAAATGGATACCAGTTTGTGGAGACAATATATATTTTCAGTTATTTTACAGTATCCACAATGTAATAAACATCAAATAAATGGTTTTAAATTATTATAGCTTTGACTGAGACCTAGAGAGACTAAAGAAACTGACGACAACGTTAGGAAGTAGTATATAAACACAATCAAAGGATTAAAGGAATTTAGCACAAAATTGTAGATGTTACTATAAACCACCAGTGTAGTTTGCAATTAAAAATGTACAAGTGACAAATGCAATTTCTGCATGTGTAGTGATGCAAATCACATGACATAAGCGAGTACAGTATGCATGGTATGTTACCATGCACATGCAATTAATTTTTCGACGAAATGAAAGTACAACATTTTGTGCCAAAATACAGTGTCCTGAAAATGTAGAAGTGTGTGTTGGAGGGGACCTGCTGTGCAGCGGGTCTGCAGTTCAAATCCTGCTTAGGGTGCCTTGCGATGGACTTGCGTCCCATCCGGGGTGTGTCCCCTCCCCCTCCAGCTTTGCGCCCTGCATTGCCAGGTTAGGTTCTAGTTCACCCCAACCCCACGTGGGGCAAGTGATTGTAGACATTGTGTGTGTTCGAGGGGGTGAAGAAAACATCACTCTTTTGCATATGGTATGAGAATGAGTTTTACTGACCAAGTGTGCTGATGCACACAAGGAATTTGTTGCGGTTCTTGTTGCTTCCAATATTTACAGACAACAAACATCTGACACAGAATTACAGAATAAATAAATAACATATTTACAGAGTATACAAACGCGAGTATCACGGTCTTTTTAAAAGGAACAGCACTTGCACTTTAGCTCTCAGAATTGGTACCACAAAGTTGCTCTGTTAATAGTTATCTTTCTTCAGGTCCTTGACCCTCAACTGTAAATATTTTTTTCCTCCCTTTTCCTACTCAGCACTGTGGATAAGGGACACTGTCAACAAACCCTCCCTCCTTGCGATAAACAGTGAGGTCAAATCCGCTGCAAGCATCAATGCCCTCTGCAGCCCTTGCCTCTGTTCTCCAACCCATATGGGTTAATCCCCTTTGACCCCCCCGTGCCAGAACACATGACCCTGCTTTTAGGCCCTGGTTTTTAGGTCCATTCCTTGCACCGCACTGCACACTGACAACTTCAATCTCCTGTGCTCCCAGAGCAGTAGGCAGTTCAGCTGCGTAGACAAAAGATAAAATACAATAATGTCAGGAAGTCTGACACCAGCCAGTACCTGACAAACAAACATTTACAGACATCCGGCAACTTCCCCTCCCTTTAGTCTCTAGTTACACTGCTTTTAAAGTGACCACATCCTTGTTTCCTGCTCTGCAATGGAATCCAAGACATCTTCTAAAGAACAATCAGATAAGCAGCTTATAATGCAGCCATAAATAAAGCTACAGGACATCAGCGCATTAAGACAAGCTTTTTCTTCATATGTAGTTATGAAATGGAACCATGCAATATTAGAAGAATGTCTTCTGTATTTCTTATGAAGTGGATCCTTGGCCCGTTGTAGTTTTACTGTGTATATGTTTGTGTTATGAACACACAGTGTGAAATAATTTGAACATGTTAGTATCTAGCTTTTGCCTGTATCATAAACATTTGCACATAAGGTATTAGTAGGGACTGTTATTTCCCTGTGCTGCATATGGAGTTCAACACAGGGAAAATAGAATATGAACTCCTTGTAGTAGTTCAAACCTTGAAAAAAATAAGAACTCCTTCAAGCAAACTGTTCCAGTATATTCTTGCTGCCCTGTCACTTTCAGAAACTGACAGGGCAGAAAGTGACATAAGCAAGTATATCAGCTTTAAAAGACCACTATATAATATGCCACTCCTACGCAGCTTTGTATCATTTGTATCAACTGTACTATAAAGCAAAATGATTTTGAACCACAAAAAGCTAGCACAACATCATGTGGTATTTAGTTTGATGTTGACCTGTGATATTTTCAGCTAGGATTAGGTGGTCTCTTACTTTTGGTCAGTTGATAAAAATGCTGTTTTTTTTGCATTGGCTCCAAACAGCTCCAAATCATGATGTTGCAGCAAGTGGTCCAAGCACCCAAGAGTGACAAAAACTATAATATGCAATCATCAGTTGTCCAAGACAATATACAACGAAAGAACTCTAAATATCACTTATAAGTCCTGTTAAAGTTTGTAAGAGCAGACTTGGAAGCAGCACTGATAGTATCTCATTACAAACAGCATATCTGCTACTAGTAGTACTAGCATTATTACTGTTGAGTTTTAAGTCACATTTTCTGAAGAGACAATCCTGTGCTCATGGGTTCCTTGCTCTGCAGTGCTGAAATCCTATATTTAAAAATCAGTTGACCTCTTCACCATGCAGAGCTCAAACTTCACAGCCAGCATTCCCATTTGTACACGCACAATGAATATGCATGGATTGAGAGGATGGTTAATCCATCAGTAATATGGTCATTGCTCAAGCACTCTTATGTTGCTGCCCCTCCATGCATTTTGACAACCTTAGACCTTTTCCCTACACCACCACCAACCCTGCTCCCTGTCTCCTACTTCAAGCACCGCTAGCTTGTGACTGTTGTAGGTTTAATTTGTAAGGTTCGTAAAGTACAGCAGGGCCTAAAATGAGAAAGAGGTAAAAGGCCAACTCTTTCCGAGGAGATGAGGCACTACATTACATTGTTAAAACTAGGCAAGGGACTGTTCAGCTTCATGCTAAAAGCTACATGTCTGAATTGTAGGCCCTACAGAGATGCCAGTGTACAGGGTATAATAATATGTGAGCTGACCTTGAATAGTAACTACACAGGTGGGCAGTTTTTGCAAGGTAACATGTGCAATTGGGGTTTTAGTTTTAGCCTCTTGAGTCATAAATCATCCCAACTTATTCTGTTCTTTGACAGCTCAGTACATGGTTTGACATTTAACACCTGGGACCCCATAGCAGGTGACAGAAGGGCCAGGGTCTTATTATAAGTTAGAAATAAAAAATTGAATAGAATGACACTTTCTGTCTCTTCTCATAATTTGTAGCACTGAAGAAAAAGGCTCAGATTAATTTACAGTTGCAGCAGTCTTTCAAGATGCTACTTTACTGCTATCTGCTCTGTCCTCTGTCTTACACATACATACATGAAAAATCCAAAGTAGTGCCAAGACCTATTAGGAGGGCTGTTATTTTATTAATAGATATTGTACATTAGATATTACACATGTATGTTTCCTGTTAAACAGTATTTTAACATGGAAACACTCTTATGGGAAATATATGAACATGCTATAACTAATAACCAGTAGAGCCTCTATTTGCTTTCACACCAGCTTCAGTCCTTGCAATATTGTCATGTGTGATTTTAGCTGTTTGTATTGAGAGTGCATCATTCTTCGCAAACAAAACTTCCATTTCAATGAGATGAAGGAAAAGAAAGTCTACTCTGTACTCTGAACTTCATAACAGTCCAATGCAATTAAAACATTAGACTTCATTGTGGTTTCCCTTAAACCACTCTATTTTAGCAAGAGTACTGGATCATTGCTATCCTGGAATAAGTACTTGTACCTTGGAATGGATACAGTTCAATAAAGTGACTTCATAATTTGTTAGATGACCATGCAGAGCAGTCATTAGACCCAATGTGTAACACAGTGGATCTGCCACTATAACATGTTTAGTCATTTCTCCCAAATGTTTCAGATTAGTTTACAGGTGGACATACTTTATTGGCTACATTTTCCTTACAATACATAAACACCCCACTTGCACAAGCACTGAAATTTCCATGTATTAAATGTGTAATGTTTGCATGTTATTTGTGTGTTACTCACCCATCAGCGTGATTTATTGTTAAGCCTGTCATAAAGCCCAAGCAACCTTTTAGGTGGCTTTATGTATTACCTGTTGGTGCGCATGGGGTTAAAACTGAATGGGTAAACCCATTGTTAGGGAAGTTAGGGTTAGGTTAATTTGGATTAATCATCCTACAGTGTAACACGGTTCAACTGAAACTTAAATTTATCTGATGTTAATTAAAAAAAAATGCTGAAATATCTATTGATGTAATTTACCATATGTAATATTGACATCACCGTTTACTGGTTTGAGATCTGTTTTTGTGATACTTATTTTGTGTAAAATAGTTCAGTCCTTCTTAAAGGTAGAAAGAGGAGCATTTAAAGTAATGGAATCCAAGATGTAAAGTAGTTCTCAACCTTTTTGACCACAAGATCTCTTTGTGTCATAAAATATTGTACGGCACATTAAAGCAATTATAGTTACTTTAATTGCAGTTGTTGAAACATGAGAAAAATGCTTTAAAACAAGAATACTGTTAAATACAATAGTGCGCTTACCTTTTGATATGTTTTCTTGAAAATGTTTTCTCATGGGAAGCATTAACTTAAACTCTTCTGAAATAATAACATATTGTGGCGCAGTGGGCTTGACCTAGGTACTCCTGTGTTGTGGGTCAGCAGTTTGAGTCCTGCTTGGGGTGGACTGGTGTTCTGTCCAGGGCGTATCCCCTCCAGCCTTGCACTCTCTGTTGCTGGGTTTCGCTCTGGTTTGCTGCAATCCTGTTTGAGACATGTGGTTTCAAACAGTATGTGCGTATACAGCACTAACCAGTGTAGTAACCTGCCTCAGCCAAGTTGTTTGTAGTGGTCTTGCTAATGATGAATGGGGGTTGGGGAACTTTACTCTGGTAAGATGCTTTTTATTGTATAGCAAAATCTTTCAAGCAACAATTTTTATAGAATGTGCAGTCACTCGAGTCAAAAGCTAACAAAATAACATGCAATGAAAACACGGCTATAGCTCAAATAATTGCCCTCATATTTTTGACATTTTGTTGAGAATTAGGGTTATTAACTGTACCTAACTCATCACAAGTTTTTTTGTCACATGGATAGTTGCCTGTCTGCTTACTCAGTTGTTCTGGACTACCTGACACCTCAGCTACTTTATTTTTGCAAACCACATGCATTGCAGTGGGTTAGCTAGATATATGATTGAAATAAATTGATGGTGACAATGAGGTGAATGTTGCATGCTGAACGATGCTAGGTTTACCACACTTCTGTTTATATATATGTATATATATACTGTATATATATATATATATATATATACACACACACACATTTTCAGAACCGCTTGTCCCATACAGGGTCACGGGGAACCGGAGCCTACCCGGCAACACAGGGCGTAAGGCCGGAGGGGAAGGGGACACACCCAGGACGGGACGCCAGTCCGTTGCAAGGCACCCCAAGCGGGACTCGAACCCCAGACCCACCGGAGAGCAGGACTGTGGCCCAACCCACTGCGCCACCGCACCCCCTCTTATATATATATTGTTGCCGGGTAGGCTCCGGTTCCCCGTGACCCCGTATGGGACAAGCGGTTCTGAAAATGTGTGTGTGTGTGTGTGTGTATATATATATATATATGCGCATGTGGATCATTTATAATTATGTTTTTATTATCTTTATCTTTAAAAAAACATTTTAAGTATCATTGCTGTCATTTTTCCTGATTGAATCATGAAAAACACACACACACACACACACATTTTCTGAACCGCTTGTCCCATACTATCTGCTCAACAGCTTCTGTACATACTCTGCCATATCCTATTTTATTTACTTGTTGTACATAAATTTCTTATTTTTAACTGCACTTGTTCATTTGCACAATTCTACTATTTGCACTTCTGGTAGATGCTAAACTGCATTTCGTTGCTGTGTACTTGTACTATGCAGTCATAATAAAGTTGTATCTATCTATCTATATATATTCATTAATCATTTTTAAACATTTGTTATGTGCTTCATGGTAGACTGCAAAGGAGTAAGAATTCGAAAAAGAAAAAGTGAGCTGTGTTTGCAGAAGACCAGTGCTGTGCTGTTATATATGTTTATATGTACCTCAAAAAAAAAAAAAAACTAATAGGAAGATGATTAGGAATCAACGATATTCTGGTAAAGTTTTATGCTGCTACTTGAGTGATGAATGTCGGTGCATATGGTGAAGGGAACAAACTAACTATACTAAGAGTCACACATCTGCAGCGATGTCCCTTTCTCTTGAGGTAAAGCACAAATTGTATTTTCTATGAGATGTACCACGCTTTGGAGAAAAGTGTTTGCTAAATTAATAAATGTAAATGTAAATATCCAAGATAGGGGTACTTGATGAAATGAGGTGTGGAACACTTTGGAGTCTTAGGGGAAGGGTTATACAGCTCACACTGTTTATTCTAAGGCACAAGAACCTCCAGCACAACCGTCTGAGGTGTCCCAGATGGTAGCCCTTGTAGATAAGAACAAAAAGAGAGACTAGTCTGGGAATTCTGAGAGTTGAGAACTTGTCTAAACATACCATAAACAATGAGATGAGGAGTTCCACTCTGTGGGTCCAGCCACTGAAACAACCAGGTTTTTGTGATCACTGATCTCCACTCCTCCACCTCTGGCTGCTGGGTGTTCCAACTCATGAGAGGTCCAAAATTGAGAGTCACTAAGTTATTAGCTTTGGCTGCACTGCGGGGGACTGAGCTTCCTCTCTTTCAGAACCACTCAGTCCCTTTGGGTATTCAGAACACATCTGTTTCAAACCCACTTCTCTCCAGATCTCTTAACTGCTCAGTAAACTTGCATTATATCATCTGTTATGATCGCCTTTGTATTTCCTGTTTGACTCAGTTCTGTAGACAGCTGCTCATGTAATATGTGCCTGCAAAAAGAGTGGTACTGGAAAAACTTACTGCGTTTTGAGAACTGTCTCTGCATCTATCATTGTTTGTTGGGAAATGCACTTGTTTCCTCTTAGTTGTATGTCCCTGTGGAGAAAAGTGTCTGGTTAATAAATAACTGTAAATGTAATGTGCATAATGCTGGCAAACTTAAAGATGAATTGTGTACGCATTTTGAATACGTGGTGCTTGGCTACAACTTAACGTATTGTACCTGACTGCTGTAATGCAGGTATAAGTAATTTAAGCATACGCAAAATTGCAAAAGGTGCAATTTCTCCTGTTCTGTTGATATTTGTATACCACCTGGCCATTCCAGGCACTGCTTGTTGAATTGTAACATTATACGAAAACTACAGTGTTAGCTTGCCTAGTAGGGGTGGCCACCCAGCTGGCCTTGGAAACCTTTGTTTAAGTTACTTCATTAAACTGTTTAGGTCAGTAGGCCACAATAGGTGAACCCTTCATAAAGAAAGACCAGGAAAATCAAGACACATTTCTAGTATCTAACAGGAAAGATGCAGCAAATTACGCTCACATCGACTAAAATTTTATATGCTGATATGTTATTATGGTGAAAACAAGTGTTAAAATTGCTCATAAATGGAATAATACTCATATCCATAATAATTTTGTCTTGAAGTATTTGTCTAAAGAAAACTGGTGAGGGAGACGAGACAGTGCCTTCAGACATGAGAATCGTGTCTCTGCTGTAATGACCTTTCGCCAAAATGTACTGACAGGCAAGTGGAGACTAAATTAATAACTCACACAGAATAATGTAATGCAACCTTCAGAAAAAAAATAGGATAATAATAGTAGTAGCAATGATGATGATTATGATGATGATAGATGATGATGATGAGGTTGGATGATAGATAATGAAAAAATTCTTTTTATTTTAAAATTAGGGAAACTGTTGTGCTGGTACATAGGCCCATGTAGCGATGGCATTCATACTACAAGAGATCTCTTTCTCTGTGCTTGTGATATGTTGATATCAGCATAGAATTCAAAAGGGGCAGCTGATAGCATCTTCAGGCTGTCAAAGGAGTCTATTCGTACTTGTATGCTTGGAGTTGATAGCTTTGCTTGGATTGCCTGTAACTTAGAGATAGACTTTTCTTATTTTATCTCTACAGGCTCTGCTCGCCGAATACTAAACATGTCACCGGGCTGTTCATGATGTCTCAACACAAACCAGCCACTGTCTTCCAATAGTCATTGAACATGCCACTCAAATGTCCAAGGATATTCATTCAGACTTTAAGGGCATATTCTGCTCCACAAGAAACCTGTGGGGTGAAGTCCTTCGAAGACAGCATTACCTACACGAGCTACTCAATAAAAAAAAAATCAAGCTTTTGGAAATTGTCTCTGGAAAAAATAAATATATAAGAAGTTACATTTAGTGATTGAAAGGTGTCTATGACGGGTGCATGGCTTTCCATCCTACCGACATCCTGCCTGCAGTGAATGGTGCAGGTCTGTTTCAGAGGTTCTTCATTAAGTAACATAAAAAGTTACAGTTTGCAATGACTCTAAGGAGCCTATTTAACTGATCTTATTCTTCATGACTAATGGTCACACTACACTTTCAAGAGACCATCAGTTACCAGGAAGGAAAAAGTTATAGCGGTTTTTTTCACTCTCAAGTATAGATTTAAAAATCAATGCTGCTAATGAGGTTGTTGGACAGACTCAGGGTTAGTATTATTCATGCAGTCACTTTATTTCCAGAGGATCTACATGTTTCAAAGTGGTAGAATAATCCGAGACTGGCCCAGCTGCTATGTAACCTGCTGCTCAAAAACCTTTGATTCTGGTCTTGGACGGCTGCAAAATATCCAGATTTATCAGGAATCGCTTTTTTAGTCCGGTTAGGGAAATAATTAGTTCAATTAATTGTGTAAGTGCTCAGGTACAATAAAACCTGCTTAAACAGCAGCTCTCCAGGTATAGGAGTGAAGGCCAGCGGTAGGCAACTCTGGTCTATGAGGTCCGTAGGGTAAGCTGGTTTTTGCACTTCCTCAGCTTCTAATTGCTTTATTGAATTAATTATATGGATAGTATGTTAATTCACTGGATTTTTTTTAGCAATCAGTCAACTGCAAATTGAAATTTATTCAGAAAAACCTACAGGGGTCTGGTTCTTGAGGACTAGTATTTGGCAATCTTGTCCAGTTTATAGTAACTTGCACTATAACATTGTTCTGCTGTGCTGCAGCTTGTCTCTAATTGCACTTGGTCACTGCCCTATTCTAATCCATGATCTCCCTGTCTCCCTTCCTGCCCTGGACAGGCCTCCTTGGAAAAGAAGTCTCCTGCGCCAGAGCTGAGCATCAGTGAAGAGAGGATAGTAAGAAAACCTTACTGCTACTGACCAACTGCAAATCTTTTCGGAGAACCTCTCCAAAGTCACGTATCTACCATTTCTTGGGCATAGACAAATCACACAGACACACACAGTCTGAACCCGCTTGTCCTGAGTGGGGTCGCAGCAAGCCGGAGCCTAACCCAGCAACACAGGGCGCAAGGCTGGAGGGAGAGGGAGACACACTCAGGACAGGATGCCAGTCCGTCGCAAGGCACCCCAAGCAGGACTCGAACCCCAGCCCCACCAGAAAGCAGGCACAGCCCAAACCTGCTGCGTCACCGCACCCCCTTCATACACCAGTCACTTTTATTAAATAAACCTACACTGTATTATAAGTGGGGGGGTGCGGTGGCGCAGTGGGTTGGACCACAGTCCTGCTCTCCGGTGGGTCTGGGGTTCGAGTCCCGCTTGGGGTGCCTTGCGACGGACTGGCGTCCCGTCCTGGGTGTGTCCCCTCCCCCTCCAGCCTTACGCCCTGAGTTGCCGGGTTAGGCTCCGGTTCCCCGTGACCCCGTATGGGACAAGCGGTTCTGAAAATGTGTGTGTGTGTGTGTGTATTATAAGTGGTTATGAAAGAGTTTTTTATTTTGCTTTGTTTGTATATATAGTCAGCCATTTTCTAGTACACTTTTTTTTGTTCAAGTGGTCAAGAAATCATAATCAAGATCCTTTGGTTTTCTTTCTGTTTCCAAGGAGATCTCGCTCTGTTGAGAATTTTTAATTGAAATCCCTATGTATATATGTTACCCATAGCATACAACTTATTGTGCTTCAGTGTCAACCAAAGCGTATAAAAGCCTGATTATACAATTTTTCACTTTCAGGTTCTTGGTACCAAGATGTATGAGATGTCAGGACTCCTTAATGCTAAAATAAGACACTTAATGCCAGCTGAAAATGCCCATTTTTGGTTTCCATCTCTTGTGAACAGAGCTTGTCACTCACAACGAGCTGCAATGGAATCATGGTGAATCCCTTCCAGGAAAGATTTATTAGATCTTGGCCTTCGTTAAGTCCTCCTTCCACAACCTATGAAAGGCACCATATGGTGGACTCTTAACCTGACTGATGAAGTGTTTAATAACAGAGTGAAAACAAGAGTGTAAAAATAGCTTAAAAAGGCAGCAAAGGTAAATTTTGAGCAGTGTGGAAATCAGTGTCCTTCCTGATTTTTTTATTGGTAGTATTGTTCAAAATCAGTTTCAGTTCATTCAGGATCTTAACTTCATATGGCATGAATATGACAGTATTAAACTTTTTTCCCCTTAGCCTACCATTAAATTAGTTTGTACAAAAGGGATTTTAAGATAGTCATCCGAATGAAGAACATACCTATAGTTATAATAAATAAAAATCATACAAAAATCAGCGAACATCTTTGTGTATACTTTTTCATGATGTGTTGTCAGTCCTACAAAAATTATGGAAAAAACTATTCTTGAATGAAAGCTCCTCCAGTCAAAGCATTTCAATGGACAAAATCAAAGCTTAAGTCAAAGCTAGTGACAAATTAAATAGAATCATAGTGGATTTATTTATTTATCTATTTATTTAATTTTGGAAACTAGAGTTTCAAGAAAGATGCTAAGGTGTGTGTACTGACAGCCTTAAGTAATATTAACTTTATTTCATGCCTTCCTAACTATATTTTATTTTTTCTCATATTAACCACAACATTTACCCAAACTAGTAATTCAGCCATTTACTGGGAGAAAATTAGATGATTTGCTTTCCACAGTCAAGTACTTAGATTCAAACAAGACACTTCCCCGGAAGAATTTCCTTTTTAACACTTATGCAATACCCAACTATGTTCTTCACCACAGTAATGTTAGCTCAGCTGTCATGAAACAGGGATTGGTGTTGTGAAGCATGGATGGGTAAGAATTTGATAAAAGATGGATCGATGTCTTGTCATAAAGGGGAACTGAGAGAGTGGGGCAATAATCTGGGTGGGCCTAACTATTGGTTTGTCCTTCTGACTTCTTGGAGAGATGAGACCAATGCTATCAAATTAATAATTAGTCAAAGTGGCTTATGTGGCAGTGAGGAAACTCTGAAGGTCAAGTTTAACAAGAGTCACCTTAGAAGGGTTGCAAGCTTTTTTTCTTCTTCTCCTAACTCAACATTCTGTGTTCATCTGAAGGGGTTAAGAGGTTACCAAACTCCACTCTTTATCTACATGTACCAAGCAGTCTTACACCAGATAAGTGTGGGTTACCTCACAATGTGCATACTAGCTGATATTTGCCCTCGTACCCTTGCCAAACTGAACACCGGGGCTGAGATTGTATGTGAGGAATATAATGAAAAGAGATGACAAGAAAGACACATAAAGAGGAGAAGGTTGATATGCAACGCAGTCTTGGCAATTATCTGTGGCCTGCTTTTAGCAGGAGCTGTGGGGGAAGGGGATGGAAGAGGAGTTGTGATTACTCCTCATGTCCTTTGTCATGTTTGACAGCACAGGGAAAATAATTCTGGACTTGCCTGCTTACGCAGTGTCTGTGTGGAGTATGGGGGTGAGGTTAGCATGCTACAAACAAGAGTATCTCTTTCGATCTGCTCCTTCAGACTATTGCTGTAGTACCCTTGAGTAAAGTACTTACCTTTAATTGTAGCAGTAACGTATCTAGCTGTTTAAATAGGAAAAACTATAAATTGGCTAGAAACATCAGTTAAATGAAGTCCAATGTGCCTTGAAAAAAGAAACTGGTAAGGGTTCTCCTCTTTAATATTTTTTATTAATTCATTATTTGTATTTCATTTGTTTCATGCATAAGTTGAATCCAGGAAAAAAAAGAACGGAACTTTGTTTCAGCAATTATTTTATTTTATCATATACTTTAGGATGGCACATACTCTTCCAAAGGGCAGAAATGCTTTTGCAGTGTATGTCAAATGCCATTCTCAAGAATGCAACATTTCAGAAAGGTACTCAAGGAATCACTGCTTTCATATATCTGGACAACTAGTGATAACTAGTGGTGCAGTGCTGCTGAATGACAGCACCTGACCTCTTGACCATGCACCAAGAAGTTTTATATTTTAATAACTCCAAACTGAATGCTGTTAGGACTGTCCAGACCAATTCTGAGTTTACCGCACAACCACATCGCTTTGATTCCCTGCCTTTTATGGCCTTAACTGTGAACGGCAAGCATGTGCCATTACTAAGAAAACCAAATTTCAGCCTGGCAAGAACATAACTCATCCTTTAACAATAAGTACCAAAATTGTTAGCTTTTTTGTGGATTTTTTAAAGTTATGTACTTTTTACATATTTGTTGAATGGTTATTAGAACACAATGCCTGGGTGCTGCAAGAGGACGTGGGATCAATCCCCGCTCAGTCTGTGTGGAGTCTGCATGTTCTCCCTGTGTCTGCGTGGGTTTCCTCCCACAGTCCAAAGACATGCTGTTCAGGTTCCCCATAGTGTGTGAGTGACAGAGAGAGTGTGTTCCACTGATGTATGGATGAGTGACCCAGCGTAAGTAGTGTATCTAGCAGTGTAAGTCACCTTGGTGAATAAGGTGTGTGGGCTGATAACACTACATAGAGTTTATTGGAAGTCACTTTGGAGAAAAGCTTCTGCTAAATAAATAAATGTAAATGAGGACACCTGCTGATTTCGACACAAAGAAAAAAAATCTGAACTGCTAGCACCTACTCATTTTCCTGGGTGTCAAAGTCTCTAAAAACCTTTAAAACTCAAAAAAAAAAAAACCACTCACTGACACTCAAAACGCACTCATTCACACTGAAAGTGCACTCGTTCTTAGTATACCCTGTTTTATGCCAATACTCACAAACGATGAGGTTCCCCTTTACACTTTTGCATCGTGGATTATCAACAACACTTCAATTAATGCTAATCGATAAACTCCTGGCTACGAAGGAGAGGGCTTGGAAGGAGAAATTAGACTCAAGGTGTGGATGTGACTACAAAGCAAAGGATTAAGTGTGATATGTATCTCTTCATTTACATCAGGAACAGGCAGCTTTTCCCTCAGCTCACCACTCTCCCTCTGTCTGTGACACAAATTTACATGGGCCCTAATTGAAAACTGACTTCTTGAAAAATTGCCTTTTTAAGTGCAAAGCAAGGTGAAACCAGCCCTGCCTCACACAGGAGGAGATTAAAGCCTTCTGCACTCATTAGGCTGTTAAAACATGGACTTCAAATATCCTGTCCACTTAAGAAAGACATAAAGAAGAATACATTTCAAACAGGGTCCATTGTATGTGTGACAGACATTTAACTGAAATGCAGTACTGCATAATATAGATAATTACATTAAAACAATATGATTATATGGAAGAGGAAAATGAGAAGGACAATCATTATTATGATAAATGGAGATGCATGAAATGAAGACCTCTTGACCTTGACATTGGATCACAACAATCAAGATAATTAGTCTATGTTCTAGAGGATATCTAACGCATTATAATTAAGCAGCAACCATTGTGTTACCAAGATTTTCATTTCTGAGGTAGAAAATAATCTATTGTGCAGGTGACTAGTACAACATATTTTAAGAGAATAAGTAGCGTGATGGTGAATACAAGATGCCACTTTTATATACTGTATTTATACAGTATGCTATATTTATTTACTATATTCAACACAGGGTGCGTGGTGGTGCGGTGGGTTGGACCGGGTCCTGCTCTCTGGTGGGTCTGGGGTTCGAGTCCCGCTTGGGGTGCCTTGCGGCGGGCTGGCGTCCCGTCCTGGGTGTGTCCCCTCCCCCTCTGGCCTTACGCCCTGTGTTACCGGGTAGGCTCCGGTTCCCCGCGACCCGTATGAGACAAGTGGTTCAGAAAATGTGTGTGTGTGTGTGTATGTGTGTATATTCAACACACTTACAGCACTTGTGAAATTTTAATATCTGTATACTCTTCAAGAATCAATGTTGAGGAAAATTTACACAACAGAATTTTAAAGTTTAAGTAAATACACATATACAAGACACACACACACTTTCAGAACCGCTTGTCCCATACAGGGTCGCGGGGAACCAGAGCCTACCCGGCAACACAGGGCGTAAGGCCGGAGGACACACCCAGGACAGGACGCCAGTCCGTCGTAAGGCACCCCAAGCGGGACTCGAACCCCAGACCCATGGGAGAGCAGGACTGTGGTTCAACCCACTGCGCCACCGCACCCCCCGTCATATACAAGACATTATTTTACAAAATAAGACAAAAATGTAACAAAACGAAACAACAAAAAGTAGAAATAGAAAGACGAAGAATAAAAGGAGTAAAAGTCAGGGCTGGGGGACAAGATAAGCTGTCAGTATCCCTCTGTGCAGTGAAGAGCCCTCCTTGCACGTGACCTCTGACTCCTGTCTGGGAACCTCATCCAGGTCACCTGGCCTGGTTCCTCTGCTGTGCTCCCAGGAGGCACAGTGAAAACATTAAAACAGAGTGTCTAGGGCTTGGGCTGCATCTGATCAGCTATGTATGTCCACGCCTTCCCTTTTGCAAACTGTTTGTTATACACAGGTCTCAGTATTATACTTTGTAGTAGCAGAGAAATGGTCCTGAAGGTCATTAGCAGGATGTTTTAATATTTCATAATTTCGATGTCTACTCTCTTCTACAGTTTTGTAACACACCTGTGAAAAACACTGCCATAGCATTTTTAATGACTCTCAGTGTGTAGCTTTGGAGAACAGTAGGGCGTTATAATAAAATGATTTATCGACTTTGAGTAATTTAGCAACAGGTTATACACAGTAGACTACTTAACTGTGAATATTCAGAGTTCTGTTATCTGACATATTATTTAGAGAAATAAAGTTAAAATGAACTTGTTGAGCACTTAAAACAGCAATCTTTGACAACTTAAAGGTTTAAATTTATACAATGACTGCTGCAATAAGAAGGTGGGAAGTGCATTGCACATGTGTTAGTGTCCCAGCTCCTTTTTGGTCTTTGTCAGTTACTCAGTAAAATTCAACTTGAGTCAACTGTCTCAGATTTAAGACTTCCTAGATATCATATTACTCACCTAACTCTGTCTGCTTCCTCTCTTCCTTGGAATTAGTTTTTGGGAATGCCACATATTAGAGGTGCAGGTCAGCAGGAGTGGTATTGCTATGTAGACATGTAAACCTGTATTGCATGTGTGACACTTGATCACTTAAAAATAGTGACAGCACGGGTACATTCTTTTTGAGATTTTAGCAAAGTTTTAAAAAGTAGTTTCAAAGTTGGAGGGGGTGAAGTGGGTTGGACCGGGTCCTGCTCTCCGGTGGGTCTGGGGTTCAAGTCCCGCTTGGGGTGCCTTGTGATGGAATGGCGTCCCGTCCTGGGTGTGTCCCCTCCCCCTCCAGCCTTACGCCCTGTGTTGCCGAGTAAGGCTCTGGCTCCCCGTGACCCCCGTATGGGACAAGCGGTTTGGACACTGTGTGAGTTTCAAAGTTGTTCATAGTTTTAAATTTCTTCTAGTTAAATATTTAACTTAACTTATAATTAATTAAATTATTTTAACTGAAACATAATGTAAACTTCTACTTGTGCAGCTACTCGTGTGATGAACATTGGTTCATATGGTGGAAACAAACTAACAATAGTTTAGAATGACGGGTCTGCATCTAATTCTCTCTGTCTGCTAATGTAAGGCACACATAGTATTTTCTATGAGACATATGTCGCTTTGGAGAAAAACATCTGCTAAATGAATAAATGTAAATGTAAATGTAAATTTCCAGTGTGCAATTTGCAGGCAGGTTAGAAACTTCTGGTCAGCACTTTTCCACCTAATAATCAAAATATAAATACATAAAGAATGCTGCTATGCATTTATCTTTTAATTATTCACACTTAATCCACTGTTAACAACTTTGTCATCATGTTACCAAACACCAAGTTGTGTGCAGAAAAATAACATATATAGAAAAACACCCTTCCTGGATCGGGGCCTTGGCGTGGCGGAAGGGCTTGTGTGATCTAGGAATCTCCAGAGCTATGTCGTTGGGAGCATTATGCTTCTGGTAGGGTCTCCCAAGGCGAACAGGTCTGGAGTGAAGATCCAGCCTAACACGCTCCACAAACCTCCATGAAAAAAGTAAACAAGAGAAGGTTTACCCTGCCCGGAATAGGGTCACCAGGACCTACCCCTGGAGCCAGGCCTGGGGGTAGTGTTCCTAGGCGAGCGCCTGGTGGCTGGGCAGCCCACGTAGCCCGGTCAGGCTCAGCCCAAAAAGGTATCATGGGGGAGCCATGTGGGCCCGCCACGTGGGACTGCCACCTGCAAGGTCCAGCATGGGGGTCCGGTGGTATGTATACCTGGTGGCGGGAGGGAGCGGGGTGACACATGGCGTCACAGCCCCTTGCGACGAAAACTGGCTCTTGGTACGTGGAATGTCATCTCACTTTGGGGGAAAGAGCCGGAAATGGTGCGGGAGGTTGAGAAATACCAACTAGATATAGTTGGGCTCGCCTCCACTCACAGTTTTGGCTCTGGAACCTAACTCCTCGATAGGGGTGGTCTCTCTCCTACTCAGGAGTTGCACAGGGTGAGAGGTGCCGGTTGGGTGTGGGGATACTCACAAGCCCCCGGCTGGCTGCCATACAGTTGGAGTTTGCCCCAGTGGGCGAGAGGGTCGCCTCAATGCGACTTAGGGTCACAGAGAGTAAAACTTTGACTGTTGTGTGTGCTTATGCACCAAACAGCAGTTCAGAGTATTCGGCCTTCTTGGAGAAGGTGGGAGGAGTTCTGGACAGGGCCCCACCTACAGACTCCATAGTCCTGCTGGGGGACTTCAACGCTCACGTTGGCAATGACTTGGAAATCTGGTGGGGGTGATTGGGAAGAACGGCCTGCCCGATCTGAACCCGAATGGTAAAATGCTATTGGACTTCTGTGCTAGTCATGGTTTGTCCATAACAAACACCATGTTTGAACACAACGATGCTCATAAGTGTACTTGATACCAGAGCTCCTTGGGCTAATGGTCAATGATCGACTTTGTAGTCGTTTCTTCTGACTTGGGGCCACATGTTCTGGACACTCAGGTGAAGAGAGGTGCTGAGCTGTCAGCTGCTCACCATCTGGTGGTGAGTTGGATCAGATGGCAAGGAAAACTGATGGACAGACCTGGTAGGCCAGGTGTTTAATAAGGGTGTGCTGGGAATGACTGTCGGAGGACCTTGTCCAGAATGATTTTAAGTCACACCTCCGGGAGAGCTTCTCCCGTGTCCCGGAGGAAGTAAGGGACATGGAGTCTGAATGGACCCTGTTCAAAACCTCCATTGTGGAAGCAGCCAGGCACAACTGTGGCCAAAAGCTTGTTGGTGCTAGCCAGGGCGGCAACCTGAGAACCCGCTGGTGAACACCAGTGGTGAGGGAAGCCGTCAAGCTGAAGAAGGAGGCCTTTAGGACCTGGTTGGCTCTGGGGACTCTTGACTCAGCAGACAGGTACCGGCAGGTGAAAAAGGCAGCAGCGGCTGCAGTTGCAGAAGCAAAATTCCGGGCATGGGAGGAGTTTGGATGTGTTAACTATTGGGGCATCACGCTTCTCAGCCTCCCTGGGAAAGTCTATGCCGGGGTGCTGGAGAGGAGGCTCCAGCCAATGGTTGAACCTCAGATTGAAGAGGAACAATGTGGATTCCGCCCTGGGCGTGGAACAGTGGACCAGCTTTTTACCTTCTCACAGATCATTGAAGGGGCATGGGAATATGCTAATCCAGTCTACATGTGTTTTGTGGACTTGGAGAAGGTCTATGACCGTGTTCCCCAGGAAATTCTGTGGGAGGTGCTTCGGGAGTATGGGGTACCGGGGCCACTACAGCGAAAGCTGTGTCCACATACTCGGCATTAAGTCAGGCCTGTTCATTGTGGGTGTTGGACTCCGCCAAGGTTGTGCCTTGCCTCCACTCCTGTTTGTGGTTTTCATGGACAGGATATCAAGGCGCAGTCGAGGTCAGGAGGGCATTCTGTGTGGGAGTCGGAAGGTGACGTCTCTGCTTCTTGCAGATGATGTTGTCCTTTTGGCACCATCACATGGCTGCCTCCAGCACGCACTGGAACAGTTTGCAGCCAAGTATGAAGCGGTGGGGGTGAGGATCAGCACCTCAAAGTCTGAGTCCATGGTTCTCTCACGGAAAAGAATGGTATGCCCCCTCCAGGTAAGGGGAAAGTTTTTGCCCCAGGTGGAAGAGTTCAAGTATCTTGGGGTCCTGTTCACGAGTGAGGGAAGAAGGGAGCGTGAGATCGGCCACAGACTGGGAGCAGCGGCAGCAGTAATGCAGTCGCTGTACCGGACTGTAGTGGTGAAGCGGGAGCTGAGCCATAAGGCGAAGCTCTCCATTTACCGGTCGATCTACGTCCTTATCCTCACCTATGGTCATCAACTCTGGGTGATGACCGAAAGAATAAGATCGCGGATACAAGCAGCCGAAATGAGTTTTCTCTGCAGAGTGTTGGGACTCACTCTCCATGACAGGGTGAAGAGTTCGGACATCTGGGAGGAGCTCAGAGTAGAGCCGCTACTCCTTCACATTGAGAGAAACCAGTTGAGGTGGTTCAGACATCTGATAAGGATGCCCCCTAGACACCTCCCTTTGGAGGTATACCAGGCACTGCCAACTGGGACAATGCCCCGAGGCCGGCCCAGGACCTGCTGGAGGGATTATATCTCACAGTTGGCCTGGGAACGGCTGGGGATTCCCCAGGTTGAGCTGGAGGAAGTTGCAGGGGACAGGGACGGCTGGGCCTCTCTGGTCTCCCTGCTGCCACCATGACCCTTTTAGGACAAGCGGGACAGAAAATGGATGGTTGGATGGATGGATGGATGGATGGATGGATGGATATAGAAAAACAGCCATGAAGTGGAATGTTTTATGCTAATCATTTGAACAACAAGATGCACTCCCAAAACTATATTTTCAGATGCAAATAAAACTACAGACTTCCCCAGGCCTGAATCAGATCCCTATAATCACACATTTCTTTTCTTAGCCCCGCAGAGCCACTTTATGTAGTTCTTTAGATCATCCTCATCTAAGTGTCAAATTGTTAACCTGAGTGCCCTGCAGTACCAGTTACCTTAAGATAGCAGGCAGCATGGCCTATGTGGCTGCCTCCAAGGCTGTGTTAATACCTTTAAAGTAAGAAAAGGTCTATATTATCTTAAGCACAGTTAAAATCTATAATTTTTTCTTACCCTAAAATGAGTGTTTTATTGGATATGATGGACTTATACACACACACACACATTTTCAGAACCGCTTGTCCCATACGGGGTCACGGGGAACCGGAGCCTACCCGGCAACTCAGGGCGTAATGATGGACTTATAATAATGTGTTATTATATGATTACAATTAGTATAACTTATAACTGAATGTCAATGAGAAAATGTGGTGTGGAAGATTTGACAACATTATCCTCTGTGGCATTGTAATTTGGTTTTCTTATGAACGCTTACTGCAGGAATAAAACATGATGGTTCAAGCAACTGAAACATCCCTTCAAGTTAAACAATGAACTTGGAGAGGCTGAGAAACATTGCTTCACAACAGATTGACCCCATTGATCACTTAAAGAACCTGGGCTTTGCTCAAAGCTGAAAAAGCAACATGACAAATCCCCATGATCACTTGCTGCCTTGCTGAATCTCATGTCTGCTTCTCTGGAAGATGTCTCAGTTGGAGGATTGAACCACATTAGTCTTTATTAGTAAACACAAAACTTTGCAAAGGTTTGAAAACCTAAAAATGGCTGAAAAATACAGTTATGAGTTCACTTGAGTGGTTTCAGAAAATATACTCATGCATTTTGGTATCACCTAACCTGCATGATCATCTTTAATTCTTAAGAGGACCTCTTTGCTTGAAAAATAGTTACAAAGATTAATAAAAGTCAAAACGATCAGAAATCATATACATATATATATATATATATATATATATTTTCCATTTCAGTAATGTACTTTTCATTGCTTTATTTTCTTAATCTGATAAAATGCTGTTGGAATTGCTTGGTGCTGTGTTACACTATCCATGATCACAAAGTCCTTTAAAACACTGAGGATGGACAAATCATGACAAATTTTATGATATTCATGTACTTATGAAAAAATCTAGTGTAATATGTACATACAATAAACATGAACAAAAAGGGATTTTCAATAAGCTAAGACAGGCAGAGAAATGTGATAAAACCCTGAATCTTCTTATCCCATGATTTCCACACATTTTCTTGGCAGAACAGCTTGGACTTTCTCCATAGAGCCTGTTTCTTTTCCAGTCAGCAAGGAACTTATCAGGAAACAATCCCAAACACATTTCCCAAATAGCATGAGGATAAAGCTCGGGGATCAGAGACGTTTTACGGATATCAGAGAGCCAAAACAAAGTCATAAAGAGCACTTTTAACCAAAGATGTGTTAAAACAAAAGAATAAAGTTTATGTATTAGAGCATGTAACATTAGAGAATTTTCCCTTTAGGCTTTTCCATAGGTGTAAATCAGCAAAGACAAACAGACAGTCAGAAACTTTTGGAAGTTGTCCCTGATCTAGGTCCAGATTCAATGGCAGGAGATGAGGGGAGAGTTTCACAATTTGTCTGAAAACTTGACTATTTTCCCCACTCCCTTACGATGACATTCATTATTTTTATTACCTGCAGTGATTCCTATGGAAACACTATGCTTAACATTTCTGTGATGATCATGTAGAGTGCACAAAATACTTTTATTCTCACCCATTTTTTAAGTAATCTTTTGTCAGAGGAAAACTGGAGAGGCAATGACTAATGTATAAAAAATATTGCTTTAAGTAGTTAGGAAAGTTCACTGCAGTGATTTCATAATTGAAGAATTTTCACAATGTTCAGAACATACAGTATTATTGCTGATCAGATGAAGTTTTTCACTGCAGCCAAGTTAGAAGTATGGCATGTGCTTTCCACTTGTTAATGTGCCATTAAAGGGCATTCAGAGTCACTAAGCAGTTGTCACAAGTGGTGGAGAAGTACAGAGCAATCAATGGTGGTTAAGAACAGTAATTTGTCAACTTGCTTCAGTGAGTGTTTGCAGTGGGCCCCCAGCACTGGGCTACACTGTTGGGTAAAGCGTCTGTCCAAGAGTTCTTTTGTGGACACAGTTCCTAAAATTATCATAAAAGGAATTTTGAGTGCTATCATTTCTCCCATCATCATTACCGTTTCAGTCATTTCATTTCCTGTAATGTGGAATTTAATCTCTATAGCATTACTTGTAAAAGGAATGCCGAGGTAGTGAGTGGGAAACTCTGAAGAGGGAACCATTATACTGAAAAAGTGTGAGAAAAATTAAATTTTAAGAGTATTATTATTTTCATTAATCATTGCTTTGCTGTCCACTCTGTTCCCTCCACTTTCATGAAAGATCTATTATACGCTCCATTTACTTTCTGCCATATTACTCCATATGTTTCCCTAGCTGACCAAATATGACTTATGAGATAAAACAATTTACAGTTCATTATGAGACATGTCACTGGATTCAATCTATTAACCTGTGCTAAGTTGGCTCTGCAGAGATATCACAAAGCTTTGCATCAGCATTAGAGGGAGGGAACTAGATATTTATGTATGTCTAAAGCCATGAAGGGTGTCAGACATTTAATTTTCCCCTCAGAGGATGACATAATATATATATTTTCCATGTGGTCAAAGCACACTACAGTCTTTATACAACACCTGACCTGTGAGAAATCCTAACAAATTGGCTTCTGTTGCAGAGCCAATGCTCTGCTGAGCCCATAGTATGATGGAAGTGGATGCGACAGTGCAAAAAAATTCAATATAATTGAATTAACCCTTTAAAGGAAGCACTGTGGAAAAGGCCAGACGTCATATTAAACTAGGAATTGTTGCCCCCTTAAATATTGTATTACTCTCATTGAGATCAACTCACTATTAGAATAATATTTTTTCTTATGATGTTTCCATTACTCTTAAAATGCCCTGTTTTTTTCTTTTATCACAATGAACTTATTTTTTATGATGTGGTTGTGCTACTGTTTTGTCTGCATTAAACATTATGTAATTAATACACACCTACATAACATTATATTTGTATATTGCATATCTATATAAAAACTGCACAGGGCCCAGACATCAACATGAAATGAAATATGCTTTCTGACAGGAAGCCAATGTTATGCTGACCTCATAATTAGTGTCAGAAATATCAGCCTGACATTAATTAAAATAATACTGAAATGGCACTAAACAAATCGTGGCCCTAAGGGGATATTTATATATATATGACTGGTAGAAATGATTTCCCAAGTCCCTTCATCAGCATAATATAACAGCAGAGAGAGTTACTTCAGTACTCATCTCTTGTGGAAGACCCCAGTGTCATGGTACCCCTGTTGCTCTGTTCCCAAGGGCCTATATAGATAATGGTCTTGGTTCTTCTGTCATACATTCTTAAGATGTTAAGCTGTCTGACACAGGGAGAAAAAGATCTCAAGCTCAGCTCTGTTGATCTGATGTGCAAAGATGCAGACAGATATAATGAGCATGTTTCCAAGCATCTATATTTATTATAGCTCCATCAACATTCTAATTGTGCATATATTATTTTACTCAAGATTCTCTGAAGTTAGCAGAAATTTATACCTTCTATAAAATGAAGCTTTCACAGGCCTTTTTAAATAGGACTGCCTTCCCAGGGAAACAACCAATCTTAATCTTGGCATCAGCCTCAGGTCTTATCAAACCTAATGATCAAGGGATTAAACTGCATTGAGACCTAATTTAAGCACTTTACCATTTAAATCTGCACATTGCCTTTGGATTGAATCTCCCTAAATAGCAATCAACTAAAATTAAGAACAGTTAATATAAGTATTTTATGTAATTTTGGTGTGTTTATTCACCAAAAGCAAAATAAGAAAAAAATCAAGACACTACATTCATAACCTTTTCATAGTATATAATACAGATAATATATTTCATAGTACATTTAATCTTTTCATGTATGCCCTCCATGGAATTGTTCCAAATATTATTTTCTCTTATAAATATTTCTGCAGGTCAGATGTACACTAAACGCCTCAAACTGATTATTTTTGTGTGTTTAACATAAATGCATGATTCTGCTCTATGTATTGTGAGCTAGCAAGAGGCATGATGTGAGGCTGTGTGAGCTCCCTGTCTCATGCCAATTCTTCTTCTACTTTATGAAAACCTTTATATGTGAGCCCTGCTGTTCTGTGATTTTTTCCTCAAATGGCCACTATATCTTAAGTTTTATTGACTTCTTATATTAGATGGTCTCAGAGTCACAAGAAACCGAATCTGTTCTTAAAAAGCAAAGAAAATAAATAAATATATGGCAGCAAATTCTATATTTTTTGTTTAAAGACATGAATATTGCGGCAAAATAAAGCAGGATCCACACAATATGTCATTCACCATTCCTGAAATGTTTGACTTCACTGAGTTTTCAAATGCTCAAATCCACCTAGAATAAAACAAACTGAAAAACTTTGTTGCTGGTTTCATCATGACATAAATAGAACAGATAACATTAAAATTACATGTTTCACAGAAGAAGCTTAGACAGAAATGTCCAGAAAAAGCAAAACTTAAAATCAAGCACTAGGTTTGAAAGAAAAACGTTCACAACACGGTAAATGCAAGAACTACAGGTCTAGCAGATTCCTTCAGAAGACTTGATTTTTTTTTTAACTAATATACGGTAACAAATATAAAGGGGTAGCAATTCCAGTTTAAAATATTTCAGACATTCCAAGCCAAATTACTTCTAAATCAATATCCAATATCACTGTAATTCATTCACTGAAGAGAAGCTTGAAGAGTACATATAGTTCAGAATATATAAAATTTGCATACACATCCACACACGCACACACACACACACCACTACCACCACCACCATATTCATACACAGAGAATATAGTTATAGCTACAGTACTGAGTCTCCTTGTTTCTCTGTAACAAGTGAAGCAAAACGATAAGTTCCATCCGTAAGCATACCATTTCCACTCATGGTGTGTCAGCAGTCGAGAGCAGGACTGGGGCAAGAGACAATGGTAGACTTTTTGTGTTTAATTGCCCATATTGTCTCTGGAGTTAATTGGTTCTTTAACTCCAGGTATTTACTAAATGTTTATATGCATTAGAACCTCAGCACTTTCCATTAATGGTGCGTGAAATGAAACGTTAGATAGTGCAAATAAAATCGGTGATATTCAAGGATGTTATGGTAGGTAGTGCATCGAATGTGACATTTAATGGGTTCTGGAAGATTAGGGTAGTGTCAGCCGTAACCGCCTGGTCCCACTTTTGACATTGTTAGTTGCCTCTCATTCACATAATGACTGCTCACACTGATTGCACAGGCAACAATAATCCTAAAAATACTGACATGCTCTATTACTAGTCCAGTTAAAGTCATTTATATTTTAGCACATTCTGCCTTAATGAGGGGGGATAGAGAACACAGAGATCTTATATTCTGTCCATTTTGCTCCAGGTTTGTTCCAGTAAAAATGCATACAGAGCTGTGGACCTACCATTGCATTAGTGTAAACTTGTAAATGTAGTTGAAGATTCTAGTGTAGACTTGGAATCAGAAGGTTAGTGATGAAGTCCTAGATGAGGACCTGTTACAGCACCCTTGTGCAAAACATGCCTATAAAATATATAGGTGAATATAAAGGAAAGACCTATGATAAATATTGGCTACAGACCTGAACAATGCTTTAAGAACAACAGTTCATCCTTCTCTTAAGAGTTTCTCAGTATGTGTTGTAAATAAACCTTTGTTATGTTTCATTTTTGGTACAGTGAGTAGCACTATAGTCTCACAGTGGAGCAAGTGAACATGGGTTCAGTCTAGCATTTACATGTCTTCTTTCTGTTTTTGTGGGTTTCCTCCTGGTGCTCTGGTTTCCTTCCACAGTCCAAAGACATGCTTTCAAACAAATTGATGACTCTAAAATGCCCATGGGAGTGTGTGAGAGTGAGTCTGATATGAGAGAGAGAGTGTTGCATTTATGTATAAATGAGTGACTCACTGTAAGAAGTGTAACGCTGTATATCTAGTATACCTTGGGTGAATAGCAGTGGGCTGATACTAGTACATGGCGCTCTTTGGAAGTCACTTATGAGAAAAACACCAGCTAAATGAATGATAGCAAAATCGTATTTTTAAAAATCACTATTAGTCTCCTTTTGTTGTATTACCGAAACTGTAGCATTACGTATTAATTACTCAGAAAATATAAGTTCAACTGTAGTATGACAATTCCACCAGTCATTCAGACAATTATCCTAAATTCAAAACTTAGACAAAATATTCTGTTACTACACGCTGCAGAAACAGTAATATCTTTTGAGAGGGGACAGTTTTTTTGAAGCAATATCTCCTAACACAGGCTTTCATAGGTAAATGAATATGCAAATAAGTGTCAATGTTATAGTTAAATTAAGTATGTATAGTGTACATTTGCTTACAGTCTTACAAATTGTAAGAAAGAATAGTTTGTGGAAGCTAAAGTCTTTATCCAGGCCCAGTAGCCATACTTTAGCTTCCACGGACTATAGCGCTACCCCTGACATACTGGGCTTTTGTGCTAGACATACCCACACAAGTCCCCTGTCACCACATTACAATGATCCAGGAGGGCTGAGTAGTCACTGGTACTTTGACCCCCAGCGGTTTACTTCACTTTAGATTTTCTATGCAAGTGTGTAACTCTTCACAGCTGGATTTTTTTGTTTTCCTCTCCTTAGCTGCCAACTGGCTTACCCTAACAGTTAACTATAACTGCTGATTTTATCCACTGTATCCTTCCCTGGAGCTTTTAAAGAAGGTTGGATAACAAGGGTTTCAAAGGGTGGAATCAGGTAAAATCATGATGCATTTCATATGGAAGTACCCTTGAGCAAGGTATTTACTCTAAAATTGTTCCCGTAAAATCATCCAGCTTTAAATTCTGCTGGCAAAGTTTCTGTAAAAATTGTGTTGTCAGTGCTTTAGATTCATCTCATTTTGAGTTAGCTATGATTGAAAGGAAAGCAAAAGAAGTCACTGCAACATTTTTCCATTTCACTTTGTGAAACTGGAACCACAGGGCATCATGCTGGTGTAACAGAGCTAAGGACAGTTGGTAGGGTGGTGATTAGAATTGCTGTCTTTGGCCCCAAAGGTCACGGATTCCCTTCTCACCTCCAGCTGTAATACTCTTGACCAAGGTACTTACCCTAAAAATTACTCCAGTAAAAAATGACCCAGCTGTATAAGGGTAAATAACTGCAGGTAGATTAAAGTAGTAAGTTGCTTTGGAGAAAAGTGTCAGGTGAATGTAATTGACCGTTCTTAAATTTAAAAAAAAAAAAAAAAGAAAAAAAAAAAAGAGATCTCTCGGGATAATGAAATACATTACTTTCATTCAGGACATATTAGAATAAATACAGGTTTCCATGTCTAAATTTTAAAGCACAGAATCTTAAAGACAGACATGAAACAAAGAAAGGGAAAAATGAAATGAAAATTCATTCACCAAGAAATTGCTCTTTTGGGAGAAAGCTTACAAGTGCCCTTCTTACATTAACTAAACATGCAGGCAGGAATAGCTCTTTGAGTCTGGTCTTTGTGATAAATATTCAGCTAGCGATGGCTGTCCCAGATAACCAGCGTGTCATCAGAGGTTATCTGTTGGGCTGTCAAATTAGGATATTTTTATCACAGTTTATCTTTTATCAGGCTCGTGGCTACCATAGAAATCACAGCAAGAGCATGATTGAAGCTTATAAAAGGACCTAAGCCGTAGTTTGGACAATCAATATAACCCGACATTGCCTTTTCTTTCAGAGAGACCGATGATTAAGCTTTGTTTTTTAAGCAATGATTAAGCAATGCATGGGACACATAATCAGAGTCACTGAAATATCAGTAATGCTCTGCTGTGCTGACTTAAAAAAACTGTGCTCTACATTTGCACTGTAGTTTTAACATTTTCACAACTGAAAACTCAAAAATGAATGGGATCATCTTTTGAGTATTTTACATTTGAGTGTGAATTTTCAAAAAAGATAATTCATACTTGGAAAAACAGCACATTTTTTTGTAAATGGAAAATGAAGACACTACAGTTTCCTGACATATATAGAAAGGACCACTGGCATTTTAGTGATACAATGAAGTAATAATTACAGTACTTAAACTTATTTTGCACAATAAGTTTACACACAGTGCTTCAGATTTATTTCTCTCTTACCCTCTTCACCAATTAGATCTGTGAAGCTGTAACCCTTTTGGAAAGTGGCTTTCAGATTAATCATATTATCTGTGGCTTCTGAAATGCAAAGCCTTCTTGACCTCCTTTCCATAAGAATCCATTATCTTAAACTATCACCGTAATCCTGGCTTTCGTGTGGGGGACTGGGTGGGTGGAGGGAAGAATCAAGCGCTAATAGATGGCAAATAAGATTAATCTATGATCTGAGTGCCGATTACACTTGGACCTGCCCTTGAACACTCGGGTGTAACCTTGAAATTCACATGCACTCAGACGCAGCAATTAGACTAAAAGTCCTGGTGGGGTCGTACCTACAAGCCAAGCGGTCAAACACTGCTCTGACCTCACCTCAGCAATCATGGGGTTAGAGGCTTAACCCTGTGCAACACCAAAATGTGTCACAGATCACTCAGTGGCAAATACACAATAACTCAACACATAAAATCCAGTCAATGATACAAATTCATTCAATTTATAGGTCAACATTTATTTTCTGTCACCTACCCAGCAATCACAAAACATATAATCAAGATTTATTTCTAATGTGCAGGGGGTGCGGTGGCACAGTGGGTTGGACCGGGTCCTGCTCTCCAGGGGGTCTGGGGTTCAAGTCCCGCTTGGGGTGCCTTGCGACGGACTGGTGTCCCGTTCTGGGTGTGTTCCCTCCCCCTCCGGCCTTATGCCCTGTGTTGCCGGGTAGGCTCCAGTTCCCCGCGACCCTGTATGGGACGAGCGGTTCGGAAAATGTGTGTGTATTTCTGATGTCCTTCATGTTACAGTTATCTGATACTTTTCTCCAAAGCAACTTAAAATATTAAGCTACTTACAACAATTTACCCGTTTTAATGCTGAGTAATTTTGCTCCAGCAATTGAAGGTAAGTACTTTGCTCAAGGGCTCTTCAGCTTGTGTTATGATTTGAACATGCAACCTTTAAACACGAAGGCAGCACCTCTAAGAACTATACTACAAGCTGTCCTCATGTCTCAATTTTTATAGGTATATGTCCCATATATTTATTGTATTACCGAATTCAGAGTATTTAAATTCAAAGTTTGTTCAGTGGTGGGTTGTGGTGGTCCAGTATCTACCCTGAAAGCATAGGATGTGACACAGGGTACTCCTTTGGTAAGATAGCAGTTGCTCGCAGGGCATGTACTGTATAATTAGCGGAAAATGTATTAATTTAAAACAGGAAGATTTGCTAACTTGTGCAGTGAAACTACTGAATGATCGAACAAACACAGAGCCAAATTTTAATGAAAAAATGTATTGCATCTAATGTGGCAGATTTTCTGGTTTCCATCATGGTTCATATCAATACAAGAGTGTCTGTGCACATAATATGAGACATCAGAATTGTACTCTGAGGGACTGAAGGAAAGGCCTGAATGAGAAAGCGACCAGGGAATGACACTGATGTATGACCTCCACTTTGGAGCCTGCAGTGTAAGCACAGAGCCCCCCTTACAGGTGTTAGCGCTTGCCATGAATCTGCCCAGACAGCTGACATAATATCAGGCTGGGAACACTTGTATGACTTCCATTTTCCTTGCTTTCTATTGATTTTTCACTTAATAACTGGGGAAATACTAAACGTCGGTTCTCAGTACGTAATAAATCCTGCCTGAACTCCCCCCCCCCCCCCTTATGAAAGAAAATTTAATAATACAAAAGAAGAGCTGCGAAGGTTATTTGCTTTTGATTTCAGAGAACAGAATACAAAAGGCAAAGGCATAATGTAACACAAAACCTAAAAGCCCCATGTTTACTAACTCAGTACATATGTTAAAAGCTGTTCTACAGAGAGCGATGGTGGAAGTGGCAGTGAGGTGTCCTGGACTGAACCACACCTTGGCAAGTCAGCTGAAACTGTGATTGATATTATAGCAATCATATCATTGCTGTTCCCACAGCGTTTTTTATTTTTTATTTTTTTCCGAAATTATTTATCTTTTTTCAGTGAAACCAGTTAATTTGCTGAGGTAATTAGCTGTGTAGCTATTATCATTTGTTTTGGTTTGAAGAAATAAGATGTACAGATTACTTTTACAGGTGATAATATCTGCTTTCACAGATATGAAGACCACAAGGTCTTGTATTTCACCTTCACGACTGGCACAGAATATTTTCCTTGACCTATTAGGGAAAGGTGCTATGACATATTTGTTTATTTTTGTTTGTATTGTAAATGACTGGAATGCAAGTTGTCACCCAACAAGGACTGGAGTTTAACTTAATAGTATTATTGACCTTTATGGGAATTGCACACACAGGAAATCCTATTAACATTTCAATGAGATCAGAAGCCTAGGATGTAGCACAGTAATAGCTTTGCCGTCAGCATGCCAACTATAATCCACTATCAACTGCCTAATAGTGCATTTCTTCCAGGAACTCTTTTAAAACTTTTGCACCATATGTCACCTGTTATCATCTGTTGACTTCAGTAGATAAACAATCTTCAACTTCCTTAACTGCAGTTAAGCAGACTTTGGTACTAGATGAAGATCATAAAACCTTTACTTTATTCACAAACAAAACCAAATTTTTTATACAAGTGTTGAGATCCATGTGATATCTCTTTGCTTCATAAGAAAATAATATGTTCCTTTTTCTAAACATAACTTTTGTGTCTGAGACAGTCACTATCTGAAATAACTCTTTGTATGGTTTGCTAATATCAAATAATGTATTAAATTAAAGCATTAAATTTATTAATGTATTCAAAGAAGTGGACCTAATATGAATAAAACAATGTACATAATTATGTAATGATAACACACAAAAAAAATTCAGGTGAACAATATCGTGAGCAAAATGTATGTATCTTGTCAAAAACATTTGCTTAGCGTTGTGATGGTTTCTAATTTTCAGTAAAACATTGGATAACTTTTAAAGTGATGTGAGTATTGATGAAAACAAAGTGAATGGATCAGTATTACTTTTTTCTAACAAGGATTTAAACGTTTTCTAATCCCTTAGCCCTAGTTGCCCTCTCGAGACACATTAACACCTGTGAAACCTTTTAAATGATTATTTTTCATTGTGTGAAATGTGGAGATTATGAAATAATAGTGATCACCTGTAGATTAATTTTGTGTAGCTTGATGGGTTAAAACAGACAGAACAATTTGGTATACGTATAAAAAAACTCCTCATGAGGAACAGCGTACATCACTTTGACCTTTCACCCTTTTAGCCTTAGAGTAGTTATTCCAATGCTTTAAGCCACAGAGACAGGCCCAGGGACCAAAACACCCCCATGATTAAAGGGGCAAACAGTCTAGTCAACACATGTAATGCCCTCTGACACTTTTACCCGTATAAAGGAAGAGGAGCATTCTGAAGTCAGTTTTAAATGCAGGACACTGGTTGCTATGTATATTGAAATACTGTGTGTGCAGCTCTTGTCAAGTTGCCAGCAACCTGAAGTAGTTCAACCAATGCACACAAAGAACCTTGAAATTGTTAAAAAACTTAGATCAGCAAGCATTAACTGTTACTGGAGCAATTAAGGAACCAGGTGGTGTTCTGTATTTGCTGGGAAGCCAGAACCAGATTCTACATTGAAACATGAACAAGACAAAAAAGAGCTGAAGAAGAAATATGGAGACAAATAGGATTGGTATAAACACGTCTTAACCGTGCCGTGAACCATGGCTTTGCTCTGTTGACAGATCATATTAAGCTTTAACTGATCCTCTTAACTTAGTTAACAGCTCAAGGAGCTACAGGATATGGTGTGGTAAAATGCTGGATTCCTAAATAAACATTTAGAAACTTTTTCTTCTGATTTACACCAGTCTAATGCACAGAAGAAGGAAGTATGAACATACGAATGACAAAGCAATCAAGTAAAAACCTCCTTGTTTTTTAGCACAATGAGTCATAGAGACAACGGGTTGTTGAGAAACTTTCCCCTAACAGTATTTGTGTCAACAGAAAACACAAGAATCCAGGGCATGTTGAAGAAGAAAGCACAGAACAGCTAAGTGGAGAGTTACTCCACTGTGACCATAATTCATTATAATCACATCACAGAATGAGCCTGTAGCAATGCTCCCAAGTTGAAATAAAGCTGTGTCCATCTTTATAAGCATACATACAACCTGCAGAAAGAAGATATTCGTATGTAAAAAGCTATGGGAAATAATTTTTGAAGGCCCTATGAAGATAATTGAATTAAGATATACTGTACATTTACACAGCAGTCAACTTTTTAACACTCACAGGTCAGGAATCAGTGATCAGGCCTCACATGCCAGGAATCCAAAACATAGTAAGCCAAGATCAAGGAAGGGGTAGAGCATATCTATGGAACTATTTGGTCCTTTGCTCTTTATATGTGTTACAAAACCATTTTGGATCTTGGAATGGGATGGAATTGACAAAACTTCTCCCTGAGCATATATAATACTTACTGTCCTACACCGGTAAAGTCCAAGTCTGAACTCAGTTATTATTATTATTATTATTATTATTATTATTAGAAGAAGAAGAAGAAGAAGAAGAAGAAGAAGAAGAAGAATATGTAACAGGAATGTTTATATCTAGTTTGTATCTCAAAAAAATGTTACTAGGAAGATGATCAGGAATTGTGGATTTTTGGATAAAGTTTTATGCAGCTACTCATGCCATGAACATTGGTTCATATGGTGGAGAGAAACAAACCTCCTGTACTTTAGAATCATATGTCTGCATCTAAGTCTCCCTTTCTGCTAATGTAAGGCACACATTGTATTTTCTACAAGATGTACATTGCTTTTAAGAAAAGTGTCTGGCAAATGAATAAATGTAAATGTAAATTATTATATCAGACAAATTAGGTAAATTATGAACACATTTAAACACAAAATGAACTTAAGTGCCCTAAGTAAATGATGAAATCATGCTGTCGTTGTGTTAAATTGAGGTCAAAAGGAAGCCAAAAAATCTGCCTTTTTCAAAAATATAAGACAAGCACGAACAATGAGGATTTGTCTTAACATTGATTTTAATTTAATTCAAAAGGTGACAAGAAAGGTTCAACGAAGGATTGATGGACTTCTTAATAAAATTACTGTTGTATCTTTAAAATAGCTTATTCACTTAGGCGTAACCTAGCAATTTATTTTTCTTTTAATTTGTGTTTATGTGTAATACACAGAAAAATCTAATAATGTGAACAAAAATTATGCTTTTTATGTTATAAGACATCAGCTAGTATCACTCTTAATAGCTGATATGGGAAATGCTTGAAGTAACAAAATTCAAGAATGTTTATCCTATCAATTTTAAATGCATAATTTGGCCAGCTAGTAGGAAACGGACATAAATTAATTGAACCAATTTTAAAGTGATAAGAATGTTGAAAGTAATACACCGGATTTAATATCCATTTTTGTTGGACTAATTAAATGAAAATATCTGTTCCCTTAGATGAATCAGGGTGGCAGAGAGAAAAAAAAACAAAAGATTTATTTTCCCTCTGCCCTATCAACATATTTATTGTACTTGTGTCTGGATTTTAATAAGCAAGGCATTTTCAATTGTTTGTCTACTGCTACATTGTTTTTTTAAGATCAAGACAAAATTAAACTTTTTTTTCTCATCAAACATTCCCAGAAGGATCTTGCTATTCTTTTATACTCAGTTACAGTCTTACTGACTCTTTGGCAAATGAACAAAATAAACAAGACTATAATTAAGCTCAAGTATAACATTCATCATTCAGATGCTTGGGACTTTTTTTTCAGCTCTTGTTGCAACAGGGGAAATTAATAAGTTTGCTTTTGTGCTTGCTATATGTTTTTATTGTTTATGTTGGATCAGATAAATCATATGTGTCAGGAAAATTATTTTGAGCTTAATATCTACTGTGAAAGAAGAATAATTCCATTTTAGAATACTCGGATAGAACATTCTGGAACTATTATAAAAGAAGGTAAGTAATATGTAGCTTAGGGTTAGTTCTGCTTTTGTGTGTAATGTAACTTTTGATTGCAATAATAGGACTTAATTGCAATTTACTTCCGGTAGTTTGTTCCTTCCTGTAGAATGCCTGAGCAAACATACAGGAAGTATGCCAGCATACAGTAAATGAAATTTCATCATCATCGCTTAATTCATCCACCACAACAGACAAGAGCTGGCTAGTCAACTGTGACTGATGTTTTGATGAGGAAAGAATTAAATATGAGTATTAAATATTTATAGAGGTCAAGAAGGAATTGTTAATTGACTCAATAGCCCAGATGTTCCAAGTATGAAGAAAATTCACTGTAATTTTTGTCCATGTGCATGTGTTTGTGTGCGTGTGTGCATGCAGGAATCCTTCTCTCGGTGCGTGTGTCTGCATTTTTAGCAGCTCAAGCGGGCGGCCGCACAGTTTCCTGTGATTGTGGACCAATACTGCAGAACTCTCTCTCTGACTGCCATTATTCTGTCAGGAGATTTCGTGTTTTTCCGAGGAGAGGAAGTTATTTCATTTCCAGCTTTTGTCTGCGCCTGAATGCGAGCGACGCTCTTTCAGCAATATTCGCTCGTTTCAACTCCCTCCTCCATCCTAACACAAATACACACCCCAGTCTTAGCCTATGACGAGCGTTGGGCCTAGAAAAATAGTGACTTCCTCAATTGGGTTAGTTTCCCTTGCCAGATTCTCGGCAGCGGTTTGTCCTCGCCTCAGCGGATTCTTATCTCCACGTTCCCATTGGCTTCAGAGATTGATGCCAACAGATTCACCTACAAGAGCGGGCCCGGATGGGTGAGCCCTCACTCTCAGATACAAGGAGAGGAAAGGGCCTAGTTCACCCTAATTTCCCTAAAAAAATCCTGCTAGTGTGAAGACATAATTTAAAAAGGGTTAATTAAGTTTATCAAGTCTTTTTTAAAGCAATAATTATGTTCTATGTTTTGACAGGTTTGACTTTCTGGAATAACCTCTTAAGAATTTTCCGAAAAATACATTCAATTCAATTCAATTCAATTCAATTTATTTTTATAGAACACTCTTTTCACACAGTGACATAGAACACTTTAAGACAGGCAATAAGGCAAAGAAACAAATAAAACAAAGCAGACAGTTGACTACAGTTGACTTATTTAGTCCAAAAAAAAAGAACAATAGGTCCCAGACAGGAATGAGGTGGTTATATATGCTGCTTTCCATTTGAAGGACCCATGTTTGAACCCACACTCTGCTGAAAAATGAAAAAAATGCTTGAAAAAAATAGTAGACTCATCATTCATTTGTAACCTTAAACATTTAACTAAATCCTGTTATCCCTGTCTGACCAACTTCATCTTCTCCTTTTCATTGTCAGATTGCTTAAGTATTGATTACTTTCTTCATCTGACTGATTGTGTTTTATTTTGTGCAAGTTACATTTGCAATTCTAAATAGACAAGAGAGTGATGCAATGCATTCCCTTGTTAAAGACCCCTCTCAGGTATGGTGATGGTAATTGGTATTCAAACCCACATGCATTCTGCTGTCAGACTCAGGCAATGTGGGTTTGGCACAGACCAAGAAAACTGCCATTAGCTTTTATGGCCATACCAAGGCCCTTGCAGGATATACAGGCTGACGTTAATATGAAAACAGAGTTACTGAAGGTCACAGACCTCTTCTTAACAAGACCCCACACTGACACAAATTTTAAACACTATAGGCTAAAGTCAAAATGTCAGATACTTTCCCTATTAGACAGGAATAAACTTTTTTTTTTTTGCATTGGGACAAGTGTTAATAAAGTGATTTTGTGTTTTGATCAGGCGAATTAGAATGAATATCAGGTCATTAGATGTGGTGATAATAAGTCTATAAATAAAATATGTAAAATGTATGACTTGACTGACTCGTGATTTTATTTTCAGAGCAGGGGTCACAAAATGCAGTTTAGTTCAGCAGGCTGACTTATTGGATAGAATGCAACAACATTCTGGGTCCTGTTTGCAGATCCAAACTGCAAATTAATGATGATATTTTAACTGACTGGTTCAAAGATGTGAGCACAGCCTTTGTGTACCTTATCTTTGTGGGCTGTGTAATAAATGACCACACGCCTTCTGCAGTGAACTTTGCCATTCAGTGCTCATCCAGCTATTTGCACAATATAGAACCACTAAAGAGTGCAGAGAGCACATTAGAGGCAATGAAAATAATGACATTAGAACAATCTGAAAAGCATAACAGTGCAGACCAGTGACGAGGCTGTAAAACGGCAATAATTTAGGCGTTGATTGTAGTGCCGCACAGCACTGCAGGCCCTTCGCTGTTTTTTACACGGCATAATAACGGAAGCTCCATAAATTCTTGCCTACAATGGCACAACAAGTTCAGCCCTAACAGCCGATGGCGCACAGGGATGATAAATATCAAGGAAAAGCTTGTCACAGAAGTGTGCAAACTTTGTTTTGCTGCACATCTTCCCGGTGTGTGCAAGAACTCTTTATCAGCTGCTTTTTTAAGTTGTTCTTTTACGCCATCTGTAATTGGTTTGTTTGTGTGCCATCAGATGGCATCAGTACACTGTAGAACCCACCTGAGCTGCAATATGTGAGGATTTGTCTTAGTAATGCTTATTAAGATTAGAAACAGCTGTACAGTCTTAAGGTAATGTTAGTCACACCTGAGAGAGCCAGACGTTTCAAATTGGGATGGGTAAACTCAGGTGAGGTAGTTCAATGTGCGGTTTTATTTTTCATGTTTTACACATGACCTTTATATTTCACAAGTAACCTGTTTATGGGCAACTGTGGGGAGGAGGTGGGCATAATGGTAGGACAAAGGTGAAGGACAGGAAGTTTTCTCACACAAACAAAGACTTTTATTAAGAAAACAACCAACAAACCAAATGGGTATGTGACCCCCTCTAAAACAAAACACAAAAGGTAAACCCAACAAGGCATAAATCACCAAGAGAAAAAGGACATCAGAACTAAAACTGTGACCTACAAAAGACACTCCCCACTCCTTGCCCAAACCATCTGTAAGTCTTACTCCTGTCTCTCAGGCCACCTGTTTAAGTGTTCCTGTCAATGGGCCCTCAACAAACAGTAGTTGGTTGTCATTACTGTGGCATGGCAGAATTGGCAGTGTAGAGCCATCCATCAAGTGCAACTCCTCCCCATGCCATGGCTTCTACACCCACTAGCTCTCAACTTATCATTATTAAGCTTATGCTTTTTCTCCAAACTTGCTATTGCTCAAGGGTAATACAGCAGGAAATGGGATTTGAACCTGGGCCCTTCAAGTCCAAAGCAGTTACTCTTACTAATACACCTCCTGCTTTCCCCTTCTATATCTGAGCAGTCTTTTGAACTAAGCAGGCAGAAGAAGGAAAGACAGGGCAATGTGTCACATATCTGTAAAACACATGATTACTGTATGGGTGGCATGGTGACACAGCGAGCTGCACTACTGTCTCACAGTGCGTGGGGGGTGTGAGAGCACATAGGTTCAATCCTGCTCAGTCTGTGGGGAGTTTGCATGTTCTCCCTGTGTCTGCGTGGGTTTCCTCCGGGTGCTCTGGTTTCCTCCCACAGTCCAAAGACAGGCTGTTCAGGTCCCCCATAGTTTGTGAGTGTGAGAGAGAGTGTGTTCCACTGGTATGGATGAGTGACCCAGTAAGTAGTGTATCTAGTAGTGTAAGTCACCTTGGTGAATAAGGTGTGTGGGCTGATAACACTACATAGAGTTCAGTAGAAGTCACTTTGGAGAAAAGCATCTGCTAAATAAGTAAATGTATTGTCACTGAGTAAATAATATGTATAGGGGTTAAGGAAATCATCTAGCTGTAAACCTTGAATAAGTATAATGTTTTGTTTTTCATTTTTGTTAAAACCCTTTTATAGTCCTGATGAAAGATACAATACCATATTGGGTCACCTGTATGTCTTACCTTCTTCCTCTTGCAAGTGAAGTCCTGCTCAGGGCTGCTGGGCTCTGCCAGGCCCAAAGTGCTGCTGCTGCTGAAGGGCACATTTCACTAGAAACACAGTTCTAGGGAAAAGGGTACTCTGTTACACTGTAGTGTGACTGTTTACCTATGGATGCTGCAAGTATTTGGAGAAAGTTTTCATTATGTTTTGGTTTAATCTGTATTTTTTAATGTATGCTCGGATACACTGGGTTCCTTACAGAAAATCTAGATTTTTTTTTCATTGAATGGTAAAAGAGCTTTAAAACTCTTAAAAAAATCTATTTATGCATGTTAAACATAATAGACATAAAATTTAACTCAGAAATTTTGTGCAGTAAATAAAGTAAATTTTCATGAAATTTTATTTGGAGTTTTAAAACTATTGTGCATGACTAACGGGTTTATGCCTATGAAGACATAATATGGAAAATACATATTGTATCTCACACACAAATATCACATTTTTGTGCCCTTCTGTCAAATGAGCTTATGGAAATGTGGAGGGCTGATACACTCTCTTCCACAAACTTAATCGACTGTACAGAGAACTCAGTCAGCCTTGTTTCCGTCCATCACAAAACAGACATTCTGCAGACATTAGCAGCTTGGATGTTTAACACATGTCTGACCTTTTTTAAAATGCCATGCATGGTATGGATTCCTAAGAGAAAAGCAGAGTAACGGCACAGAAGGGTAAAGCAATACTGCTATCTCTTTCTTTTGGGGGTATTTATACTGTTTCAGAGGGATTTTTAAAAGGTCATTAAAGAGGGTCAGTCTGTCTCTTGATGCATATTGTAAGAAAAGCATTTCTTCATCTTTGCATATGGTACAAAAAGGGCTAATATTAAATTTTGTGAAAAATGGAGCAATAGAGCTATGTTTATAGTAATGGATAGATAAATAGATGCTTTGGTCTGTTTTTAGCAAAAATTATCTATAACCATGGGAGAGGTCAATAAGCTAGAAAAGGAAAGTAAAAGGAACTTAAAATGGATAAATTAAACACACACACACACACACACACACACACACACACACACACACACACACATACACCTATACACAAAGACAGGGTGAATAAGGATTGTCTAAACTAATTTATTGATGTCAGCTTTGCCAGTCCCTGTAACTGCAGCTGTAACTGTAACTGAGACTGAATGGTTGCACATACATTAAAGTTTACACTAATGATTAGACGAAACAAATACTCAGGGCAATTTTGACTGTATAAAACACTTCATTAAAGTGAAATCATTTCGCTTGCATGGATTTCATTGAAAGATTAAATCTGCTATTGATCTGTAGGTCTCAGAGGCTCGGGCATTTTTTGAAGATGTTTCATCTGATGCTGATTAACAAGTTCTCCAACTGGTGTAGACATAGAATGCTGCTTGCCTTAATTTTCCATTTTTTGACATTTTAGATGCACATCTGTTTAGTATTGCCATTTTGAAATTTTGCTTATAACGTTCATATGAGGAATATGTGTCAGCTAAATAATAAGCAATACATACTGATTATGACAAATAACAGAAAGCTGAAATGCCCTTTTATTAATGTACAGTGCACTACTTCTTTATATTTACTAAAATACACACACAATGTGGGCAACTGCTTGTCCCAAGCAGGATCGCGGAAAGCCAGAGTCTAACCCGGCGACACAGGGCACACGGGGGAACACCCCAGACAGGATGCCAGTCTGCCTCAAGTCACCCCAAGCAGGACTCAAACCCCAGACCCTCCACACAACAGGCCCCAGCCAAACCCTCTGCACCACCATGCCCTCTATTTGCTAAAATATAACTTACACATGTTTAAACTGTCAGGAATCAACATTATTTAGTCACAATAGGTTTTGGCACTAGTTATTGGGGCAGCTGGTTGCAAAGTGGTTAGAGGTGCTGCCTTTTGACCCAAAGGTTGGGAGTTTGAGTCTCACCTCTAACTGTAGTACCCTTGAGCAACATACTTACTCTAGAAAGTGCTCCACTAAAATTACCCTGCTCTCTAAATGAGTAAATAATTGTAAATAGCTTAACATTGTAAGACATTTTGGAGAAAAGCATCGGCTAAGTGCATTAATGTAAATGATGCTGATACTGCAGCACTTATACAGAGTATGAGTTTTCTTCTGCTATGATTGCATTAAATATTGACCTACCCATGAACCAAATCATTTAAAGTAATTTGGACAAGGTCACTGTGTCAAAATAATAAAATATAATGTATATATGTAATAAGCCATAATATATAATGCATATTGCAAATATTTTCGTAAAGTAAAATGTTACAGAATGGATTTTAATGGCTTGGAGGTACGACTCCACAGTGCTGCTCTGGGGCTGCTTGTATTTACATATGCACGGGATCCTGCTGTTCTGAGAGCTCCGTTTGTGAGACAGCGCAATTAATCACTCCCAAATACTCCCGCCGAGCAACAGACAACGCCTGCTACACACCCTGCCAAAGAGAGTGCAGGTGTGAATCAAACAGCAGGAATGCTCTTCAGAGCCAGTCCGCCCACCCCACCCCACCCCACCCCCATGCCTGCTGATCCTTTCACTTCAGCAAAACACTTTTACTCCCAGTGTTATTAGTCCTTTTCATTAATTTAGTCAAGCTTCTCCCATATTGACCCTGCCTCTGAGAACAGCTCATGCCTCTGCATTTACACTCATGGGACCAACATGAAATTCCTAGACTAAATGTCAGCACAGCAAAACAGTGATGCTTAACTGTTGCTACAGTGGCAACAGGAAGTAAGTACTGAGTTCGGTTTACCATCCATGACCAGAGATCGATCGATCTATCTATCTATCTATCTATCATTTGTTAATTATCTTGTTTTAAATCACACTAAAGATATTAAAATGTTGCTCAATAAGAATAGCTGAGCACATACCATATGACTTATGGTTCATTAACTTTAGTCTAGAATTTTAATGGTGGCTGTTAAGATTTGGCTTTGGGGAATGGTATATTGAGTTAACCTTGCTTGCTAGCATTTCAAAATGAACATCAGAAAACAAATGAGATTCTGCTTTAATGCTACAATATCAAGGGAAGCTTTGAATCCCAAGCCCACATACAGCCCTCAGCAAAACATGTGCATAAATATAATGCTAAATACGTAAATAAATAAATAATAAAACAGGGGAAACCTTTTGACTGGAGCCAAAACCATTTCTTTTACTGTGGTGTATGGATGGAAATGCCATTACATCCAACAGTACTATCACTAGCATCTTTCAGCTTTAAGAAGGTCTTCTTCTTTGCACAAAAGTTACATACTCTATGGAGGTCGAGGTTCTTAGTATTTTTCATAATAATTTTTCCTGATTGTTACCTCGGTGAAAGCATATTTTGTTTCTTTTCTCTCTGCATCATGACATTACAGATACAGGAGGTTTTTTTCCCTCAAATTTCATAATTCCTTTGATAATTCATTGTAAAGTATGGCAAAATCAGTATGCTTACATGGAGGGAAAATTACGCTCAGGAAACTGATGCAAACACAGGGAGGACATGCAGACTCCACAGAGACAGAGCTGGAGCAAAATTCAAACCCACAACCCTGAAGCAGTAAGGTATAAACCATGGTACAACAGTTATGAAACTGTCCTGTTCTTTATGTAACATAAAAGACATATACAGCAGCATGCCTTTGGAGTAACAACTGAAATGTTCAAATTTTTTATAGTTCTAGAAACAACACGCAGAATACATTCCTTGACTTAGCTGAATACAGTATAGTTTAAGGAATGATAAAAACATAAAATACATATAGATTTTTTTCTTTTTTCCTCAAAAAATATGAAAAACAGGGTTTGGTATTTTGATAAGTGACAATGGATAAAAGTATTCCTTTAATTACTTTCAGCTTTTTTTTTTTTAATTTATTATGCTGGAATTTTCAGAAATACTCAGAAAGGTGACATTTTTAATGTAAAAGCTCCTGCATGTACCTGAAAAGGTGAGGATACACAAGGTGTCACCAGGACCAGGACAGGGAACTGCTACACTAGGGAGTGTATTTGACGTGCAAACACCCTCTGCCATTGTTTGGTATACATAGAAGTGGAAAGATGCAATGCAGTTTCATGAGATTTTCTTCCACACATCTTTTAAGTAAGTTTGGTTCCTATGTTGGTTCCTCTTGTACTGTGGCTTGTATATGCTGACTTTCTTTTTTAATTTACATGAAAAGTCAAAATATTACTAAAAAACAAAACCACCAGCCAAATGGAATAGAAACAATGCAAAAATTCAATTTAAGTCAGTTGCACAAAGAAGCATCTGTTCTATGTGTGTTTGAGTTTGCAGACAGATGTTGCGTCCCAGCTGTTACCTCATGATCATTTCAATTTCTGATGAGATGAAACCTGTTTGGCTTCATCACATGAACTGTGTCTCTGTGTTAATTTTTTGCCAGTGTTTGAATCTTTTAACATGAACCCCCGCCTCTCTTCTCTCAGCACCCTGCTATTCCTGAACACAGAGGAAGTCCTCGGTTGTTATAGCATAAGGCTTGTGGCGAAGCACAGTGCACAAGAAATCCCACCGATTCCCATATGTGCCCCTTGGTCTTTGAAAAGACCAAGGAAGAGTCGTCAGATTATGCATACTGATGAACACCTTATAGGACTAATCACTTAGTAATACTACATTGCAGAGAATACAGATAATTAAGTTTTTGCTCCAGCACAGCCTGAAGATTGTTTTCGGATTACTAAGGAATAGTAAGCATCAGTGCTCAGGGACAGTTCCAAACCCAGCATCTGCCATATTTTAACATATTACGGTCTTTCCAGTGTATGCAGTCCAAATTAAGATGACTGCACTTGAAAATTAATTTCCATTACTTCTGGTCGGATTATAAATCTGTTTGCAAGGTTGACCAGCTATATCGGAATTAAACATTCAACATTATGATGTCACCTCTGTTATGTTGAGATCAGCACATCTTCGCATCAATTTAATATTCTTTAGCCTACTCGAGAAAAATCATAAATAATGCAGGTGTTTTCAAGAACTGCACTATACAATATGCATTGTGTGACTCAGTTAAAAACTGAACATCAAAAAAAAATGTCTGCAGATGGCTTTGTTTTTACTTGAAACTCTGTGAAAGAGAAGAATGGACAAATGTAAATATTGAGACACGAAACAAGGTGGTAAAATAGTGAGGTGTGGCTGGCTGACCGTGACGGAGATAAGCACAGAGCAATCAAGTGTGCTGAGTCCACGGCGCGCGGCAGTGATTCCAGAGGGCCATCCGACATCCTGCACCTGATGAAAGGGACTTGGCAGGGCACGGGAGCTGAGCGGGCGGGGACTTTAAAATCCCCCCTTCCTAGATCAGGGTCGATTTGTTATCAAATCAAGCGTCAAGCGTCTGATTCATTGCTATTCTGCACTCCTACTGATTTATATGCAGAATGTAAAACAGATGCCTTCTGCGATACATATTTATGGTGGGGCCCGCTCTCAGAAGATTTATTACAGGTTCTTTCATTGGGGTGTGCATGAGCAGTGCTATGATGACTTGTATTTCCTCTCAGCTGCCAATGCCAAACTCATTAAAAAGAGGTGTGACTATTAATATAAATTTCAATACTGACAGCTTCTAATTTATAGCTGTACAGTCAGGTGTGCGTCTGTGTGTGTGTGTGTTTGTGTGTGTGTGTGTGCGTGCGTGTGTGTGCGTGTGCGTGCGCTTCTCCCTCCCTTCTTCACCTGGGAGAGAATGTGTGCATGTTTTAAACTCATGTTTCTGTTCAAAGCCTTCCTCTCCCTCTCCCTCCCCTTGCTCTTCTATTGATTTGTAAGGTCTCCAGGCTCCCCCCAGGTTTATAGGTCCCAGCCCTCAATGTCTAACACTCCAAATCCATTGCCGGTGGCTCTACAGAGATCATACACCTGTTTACAAGCACAGCACTGACTATGAGCTACACCTGTGGCAGGAACCAGCAAAGCTAATAGCAATGAATGAATGTCCCTGCTGAGTTGCAAATTTCTACACAATACACTGAAAGGGAGACTGATAAAAACACAACACCTACGTCTTAATTTTTATATTTTCCTTAAAACTTACAATAAATGTTATTTTAAAAGGTAATTTTCCCCACGAAATGAATTTATTGTCCGTGGGATTAGAGGAGTATGACTTCATTTCGATTTGGTCATTGGGTGCCATAGAGTGATGCCAAAAAAGTATGTAATTGCTGCAGCTTATTGAGTGACTTTGAGAATCTGCTATAACACTAATGTCACCTATGAAGGCAAGGTCAGACTTTCCCTTCTTTCCATAACAAGGAGCTGGGGCTTCTTATGACAAAGCAAACTGCAAGAACCCTGAAGAAGATTGTACAGTAGATGTTTTTATGAAATAGATTCGGTAAATAATAGGAAGGAAAATAAGGGCCAATACTGTGAATGACTGAATGACTTAATAACTTTTGCCTCTCCATCCTCCCCAAATAGAAAGAAGCTGGTTACATAAGTTTAATTTCTCTAATTGGAGACACACAGATACACACACACAATATAATATAAAAATATAATGTAATATATTAATTAATTTAAATATATTTAAATTTTATATATATACACACACACATTTTCAGAACCGCTTGTCCCATACAGGGTCACGGGGAACCGGAGCCTACCCGGTAACACAGGGCGTAAGGCCGGAGGGGGAGGGGATACACCCAGGACGGGACGCCAGTCCGTCGCAAGGCACCCCAAGCGGGACTCGAACCCCAGACCCACCGGAGAGTAGGACTGCGGCCCAACCCACTGCGCCACCGCACCCCCTTTATATATATATATATATATATATATATATATAATATATATATATATATATATATATATATATATATATATATATATATATATATATAATTTAAGAAATACACAAAAATTACTAAAATTATAATGGTCTCACTATGTCAAGCATAAATTCCTTCCCTTTCAGAGATATGGCATTGAAATGTGTGCAATACAACATCTTTTCTAGCTGAGTCTTTTAATTAACCACACGGGCAAGCCCTTTTCTGAATGCTGATGCAGGCTAATGATATTTTAACCAGCAGATCTTCTATAGAGATGACAGGGTTTTCCCTCTACAAAGTCTAATGAGGGAAGGTGGGCTGTTTAGCTCAGCTAGCGAGCTATTCAAGCTCAGAGGGAGGGGGGACACAAAACGTTTCATTACCAAAGCCTGGGATGGGTATTTTAGGCCTGGCTATTGTAGTCTAAGTCCTTCAAATGACTGAATATTGGGTGCTTAACTCAGCCAGTCCTGTGTCCTTTTATGTGGCGTGGGTGACAAGTAAGTGAGAGACACCTCCCACTTTTTCACCCCCCACCACCTTTTTTTTTTTAAGTGAATCAGGCTGATTGGACCATTCTCAAAGCTCAGAAATGCCCATGAAATCCCCTTGAGATAAATTCATTCGGGTCTGGAATGATTGGATGCTCAGCTCTGCTGCCTTTACATGCATATGAAGCTGCACGGACGGCAATCAGAGCAGTGCATCGACTTACATGCTTTTATCGCAGGCCACACTCATTGTGTCGGTGGCGCATTGTAAAAAATACACACCCTCCCCCTCATTAGCCTTAGCTTTTATTTAGGAGGGCAGGCAGAATTTGACAACCTGATATTTCAAGGCTCAGAATGACACTGTGAAGGCTTAAAAGCTAATAAGCACAAATGTTTCAAGCCTGATCTAACAGCTTCATTTAAAAGAGCCATACATTTAATGCCTTTTAGATCTCATACCGACAGCAAGACAAAATGTATATGGAACACTGAAGTAATCATGTGTCAATGGTTTTGGAAATGTGACATCTGAGACAATAAACTTACATGTATGAGTCAGATTTTCCGGAATCAGTTTTGAATATGTGGGCTAGATTTAAAAATATTTCCAAAACCTGTTTTGTGCAAACGGCACACGTATTTAATGTATTTAATATTTTAAAATATTAATTTTTATGCATATACATCTAATGTTTTGCTTTTGGCAGTAACAAACTGCAGCCTAAATTATGACATTATTTTGTAATTTGAAAAAATCCTGACATAAACACATTGCTGTCCGAAGGGAATCCTGCACAATGCCTCAAAAGCCATTTCTCATTCTGCTCCATACAATGTAATTTTATGACGACCACACATTCAAATAGTGTGTGTATATATATATATATATATATCTTTTTCCAGTAGACCATAGATTTATATACATATATCTATGGTCTACTGGAAAAAGAGGAATTATAAAGTCTTTTTTGCTTTTAAAATTGACACATATACTATGTAGACTCCTGCATTGGACAAGCAGTTACTGATAAGGCATGCAAGGGCGCGATGTAGACATCACCTTTTATTTTACTGCTCAAAATGTGAGCGTGCCTCATCATTTTCCTGCTGCCTGACAAGGTGAGAAGAAGCACTGACCTTGTCAGCAAAGCTGATCCCACACACAGTGACACGGGCCCATCCATCGGGACATGGAGGCTGCTGCAGGCTCTTGTTTCATAACGTATACCTTTACGCTAAACCACAGCAAAATATCACATATTTTGCATTTGTGACATTAGACCACATGTCAAAATAATCCAGTTCCACCAGAAATCAGTCGGCAAGAAACAGAAATGTGCATCGTGATTTCAGTGGCTGTTGAAATTTTGGGAGCCAAAAAAAAAAGTGCTTGGATCACCTTGGAGACACAATACGTGCGCATGTGTGTGTGTGAGTGTGTGTGTGTGTGTGTGTGTGTGTGCGCGTAGCATTGGGGATTTCCATTGGAAGTCTCTTTGTAGCATTCTCGCTGCCAGAGACATTTCCTTCACATGATAAGAAATTCCCGCTTTCACATTTTTATTTATTTGCTTCCCAAATGTGCAAGAAAGCAACGATGACAAATTGATTCATTTATTTTTTTTTCCTCTTATTGTAAATGCTGCCAACCTCTCTGTTCTAAGCTATTGAAACTTTTAAAGAATCACATCAGGAGTTTTTGCATTTCCTGCACACTAAACAAATCATTTTTTAGAAATGATCTCTCAAATCACATCCTTCACCTTCCTCTTATTCTGACTTGTGACTCTCCGAAAAGTCACATACATTATCTTTAAATCTGTAAAATAGGTGAATGAATAAACAGAAAGGAAAGAACAATTTAGCATCTTCTGAAGTGTTTGTTCACATTCATTTTCTGTACATTTCCATCTCTTACCTCAGATTGCCCTGCACTTCAGAGCTCCTCACATCACACTATCATTCAGAGATGGGCCCAGGAGAAGTCTCTTGTTTCCTGAGCATGAAAGGGCTGAACAAGCCAAGAACCAGAAGGATAATGTCATACGGTCAAGCTGGCAAATACAAAACGGTAAAAAACAAAAGATGTGTTAAGGAGAAAATTAAGGAGAGGCATTCAAAAGTGTTTTCAAAACAGCCCAGCCAAGCTCTGAGACACCTCCCCTCCCTTTCTGTTTCTCTTTCTAAATGCTAAAGCAAGAAAGAAAGAAAGAAAGAAAGAAAGAAAGAAAGAAAGAAAGAAAAGGGAGTGAGGAGCATAATTTTTGTTAATTAGTCAAAAACTTAACAGGGAATGGATGTGGACATCTTGCTTTTCAAGCGCTTTGCATAGGCTCCCCCCTCAATGGGAGATGTGTATTTAGAGCTGAGGGACAGAATTTGCTGTCACACACACACACACACACACACACACACACACTTCACTGGAGCCTGAACTCAGACTGACCTACAAGATGCCTAGACATTGGGGAGAACATCTGCCTTCTGAAAAAACAATGCACATAGTCATAAGGTGAACCTTATCACGTTAAATCGGAAAAGCCAAACAACAGAAAAGCCTAATTATTTTGGAAAGATGCACAGTTTGTTACTATATATATATATATATATATATATATATATATCCAGGGGGCGCGGTGGCGCAGTGGGTTGGACCGGGTCCTGCTCTCTGGTGGGTCTGCATATGTATAGAGTACAGATTTTTAAAAACCCATAATCATTTGAAAAGCAATAAATACAGGCGGTTTTTGAGTTGTTCATAGCAGCAGTCCTGTCTGTTGGCTAATCTGGATTCCTGTCTAAGAGAATGCTTGGCTCTTCAGTGTGCCCGTTGTGACACTGCATTCCAGCTGTGGGAGGAGAGCTGATCTGGGGTACAGATGTGCATTCTGTCAATGACGAAAGAGGCACACTGAGGTGATGGGCTACGATCAATCAATGACAGCAAAATCAATTTAATTGAGTTTAGTGTCATACCATTAATAAATGCTTGCTGTTCCCGAGCACCGACACAATTGTTGCCGTGACACCCTTTTGAAATAATAGCAGCATAATGATCAAACAAATATCTGGATACTAATAAATGCAGGACATTAATTCATTTAATCTGTTTCAAAAACCACTTCTCAGGTTAGTTTCAGGGTGAGCTAAAGCCAAACGTACAGTAGTGCACACGTTGGATGGGACACCGTTCCCACACACTCATCCACATATAGAGTCACACCCAAAGGGCTTGCCTGGGGCGGAGAGCAACCCATACATGGTGTTTTGTACGGAGCATCGGGTGTTTCTTCACTCCAACGTGCACACAGCTAAGATGCAAATAACAGCGCAGAACAATCACATCAGTCAGTACAGAAAGCGTTTCTTTTTCCGTACAGAATCTTTCTCACTATATGTTATGTTTTTCCTTGCAGAACCATACAGAAAATGCCATTTGATACTGTTTAGGTGTATTATATAATATGAGGTTGGTGCCATTGAATCAACAACTACTTTGGGTGTTTTCAAGGTAATGAAAGGTGTGGAAGTGGTTTACTATTGCTACACGTGCCTTTGGGCTATGAGAGGAAACTCATGCAACACTGGGGAAAACTGTAAACTCCACAGAGGGAGGGACGGGTTCAGACTCAGATCTGACACTATAGCCCAGGAGCTGTGAAGCACCAGCATTACCTGCTGTGCCGCTGTGCCACTCTGCCACTTAAAATATGTTTTCTAGTAATTTTATGTACTAGATTCTCAATGTGTAAATTCTTATGTCATGTGTACAGAGGAGCTGATAGCATAGTGGCTAGGGCTAGGGCTGCCTTTGGAGCTAAAGGTTGCAGGTTTGAGTCTCAACCACCACCTTGAGCAAAGTGCTTACCTGAAATTGCTCCAGTAAAATCACCCAGCCGTATAAGTGGGTAAGTAGCTGTGCGTAGCTTAATGTTGTGAGTTGCGCTGGAGAAAAGAGTCAAATAAATGAATAATATTTAAAAGCTTAATAGAGCAAAAATATGGTTGAAGTAACTAAGGAAGAAAATAATATTTAAGTAGTGATCTTTTGCAGTGATTATGTAAAATAAGTTAAGGTTCGGTTTTTCAATATTACACCTGTAAACAATGAACCTACAGTACGCCGTGTCTTTGTGCAGAACACTGACTGGGATTTCAAGCATGCCCACTGCATACGCACAGACATCAGAGCAAAAAGACTTAAAAAGTAATCAATCAAATGTAACGCAACCGTAAGCAGTTCCTGGCAGGGAAGGAGAAAGAACATCAAGGGATGGTTCACAGCTGTGTTTCTTCCTTTTCAGGAACAGGAAGTCAGGAGTGGCGCTCAGGTCCTGAATGTCAAGGTTCGGTGGTCACCAACTGAGGGGTCACTCTGTCTCAGGCCTCCAATAACAACATTTTCTCCCCGAAACATAACCTTTGATTCTTATCACACCCTAAAGCAGATGTTTGGTGAGACCGTGGGATGGTGCTTAAACACAACAAACGACTCTGTGTGCAATTTCATTCATTACTGTTATGCTCTGCTATATATATGCATTTTTTAAAATCAGGATGTTAATTTGTTTTGATATGTATTGCAATAACTTTTTGTGGACATTTCAGAATTAGCATCCACTTGACAACATTTTTCACATTATCAACACAACCTCCATATGTATCTGGGATTAAAACACAAATTGTGCCATCTGTCCTTTTCAGAGCTGATCGACGGCAAGACAAGTCACCGACTTGCTTCTGTATATGTGCACTAAAATTTTTTCCTGGTAAATTTATTTGTTAAATATACATTAATTATTTGACAAAAATTGACCAAAATTGTTTAAAAAAGTGAAGCCACGCAATATTTGCTTGTCTGCATCTATCTATCTATCTATCTATCTATCTATCTATCTATCTATTTATCTATTCTCTGTATTTGCTGTTTTTTTTTTTTTTGGCTATAGACTTAAACTGTGAAAGGAGAGATGAGAAAGGAGGCAAGAGTAACGTGCCTGGAAATAACGGGGTTAAACAAATTTTGGTCTAAGATGCATTTTTAATATAGTTCATTGTTTCTGAAGGTTTTCATTCTTAGCAATAAAAAATCCAGCGTTTACATATTGTTTTTTCTGACACATCCCTTGTTTTCTGACACTCTAGAAATATACAGCTCAGTGCTGACTGGTGTCCAGATATATTAGCAAGTCATTTACCACAAAATGTCCTTCACTCATGCACACACAAGAGCTGAGATGAGCTCAATGAAAACAGTTATAGAAAGGACTCGGGCTGAAGTGTTGTGGGAAGACTATGGTCTAGACAGCATTTCTTGAGCTCCTTTTACACAGAGTGGCAATGTGAAAATGTATTCTGCCTTCACTGTAGTGTCAGATACTGTATAATGTGTACAATTTAGAGTGAAAAATCTTTCTATACCTGTGAATCATATCAGTTTGAAACTTTGAAACCATAAGTTATGAATTAGCACAAGGTCATGCCGTCATCGGGCGTGAACGCATGCGTACCCAAGTTACACTGTTCTTACTGCAGTGTGGAAGCAAAGCTCTGAGGAATATCAGGGACATCCTGGGGTGTTTTCTCCTTCTTTTACCTCTTCAGATCTATGTAGTGTCCTGGTCACCAACCAAACCCATGTTACCGTGCCATACCCAGCAGGGAGCGCTTCTGTTTCGGGGCAGTAATGGCAATAACCTAGGCGGAGACAACAACGTTTTGTGCATCACCTCAAGCTTCGCAGGCCAAGGAGCTCATTGATTCAAATTTGAACCCTTCACTCCCCATCATGAATTAGCTATAATAAGCAGAACAAAATAGTTCACACAGGACTGAGAGAGTGTCCACAGTAATATCTGTGTAAAACTGGGTTGTACTTTACTATTATGGATCAACAGCTAAGGTTCATTAGCAGAAGCACCAGTCTTCCCTCTCCATGTGCCTGCATGTCTAAGGCAAAAAAAAAAACCATATGGCAAGTAGCAGAAATTAATTTCTTTATGGGCTCACTTTTGACATTTTTTAACTTTCAAGGGCTAAAACTTTGCAAAATATTTCATTGCGATTTAGCAAAACAATATGTTACTGCTTATATGTATAAAATTAACAGTAGACCTTCGTATTTGAGAAGCATTGTGTCCTATTCAAATTTCTTCTTGCATTTATTTATTTGAAATTATTATTTATTTGCTCTTTTTCTTTTTGAAATGTAATGTATTTATGTTGATGCATCCGTTGTCTCCTGCGGCCGGACCTGCTTGGTTGGTGAAAGGAGTGTTAGGAAGAGTAAAAGCGGTACTGCTCCCCCTCATGGATCTTCTGCAAAAGTCAAACTGCACAACTAAGTGGGTGACACACAAAGGTAAAGTATAGCAAACCATTTATTTTAAATAATAAGGAAATTAAATTGTAGTGTTTCAACTTATGGATAACTTTATACTTATCTATAACTTTGAATATTGTAATACTTGCAGTTTTATCATTTAAAATGCCTTCATCTTAAACTGGGTCATTCTTGGGTAAAAAAGGATTTATCCTCAAAACTTGCATTTCCAAGCAACCTAGAGTTTTTTAAATTGATCCTGGAATTTTCTAATGCTGCAAATCGTACCAAAAACTGATTTTCAACAATCTTATTTATTCTGTATTCATGACCTTCATGTCATTACCTGCTCTTGCACTGAACTGTAAACAAAAAGATAAACCTACTACACCTACATTAATACTACTACTCTCTATCACTCGTGGCGAGTCATTTTGGGTTCACTGTGGTCTAGAACCTATCACAGAAACAAAGGGCACTTTGGCTGGTCAAGGCCACACCCTTGACAGATCACCAGTCTGTAGCAGGGCAGCCACACACATTCACTCACACAGTTACACACTAGGAGCAATCTAGTGTCACCAGTTAACCTGAAACGTATGTCTCTGGACTGTGGGAGGAAACCAGAGTATCTGGAGTAAACTCTCGCAGACACAGGCACATGCACACCCCACACATACTAACTAGCCCACGTGCTGTGTGGCAGCTGCTACCAGAGTTTTGCTACTAGTATCACTACTACTACTACTACTACTACTACTACTACTACTACTAATAATAATAATAATAATAATAACAACAATAATAATAATAATAATAATAATAATAATAATAATAATAATAATAATCCACAACAGTTTTTCTGTGTTTGAATTTTTTGAATGATTTAAGAATTATTGGTAGCCCAGTACCAAAGAGAAAAGTGGAAAAGCCTTATTAGGCTTATTGAAAGGTAACCCCTCCTCCACATCTTCTCTTGAACTTAAACATGTACATCCTCATGAAAACATGCACAACAACTGAAATGGGCACTAACTCATCCTCATTAACGCACATATTTAATGCATGTGCGCGCATGCACACACACACACGCCGACATGCACGCAAAATACACGCATTATGTTTCACAAGACTTTAATCCTCCATTCAGTTCACTTATCTAATCTGTATCTTAGGTCTTCAACTGTGCTGTAGAACTCACATTTAAAGATGTCATAAGACATAACAATCCCCTCCAAAATTATTGTAAAAATCTGTAAATAAATAATAATACTTAATTTCAGGCAATAAAATGTAACACATCAACACAGGGGCAACTTGTCAGTCTTGAATAGTTAAATCAGGACTATAGGGCGATGTCATTTTTCAAGGATGAATAGAAAAGCTCAGGCTGGTCCCTTCAGAGAAGTATGTTGTTGTGCAGAGGATTAGAAGTCTGAACTGTTGGGTCCTGACCCGCAGGCCGGGGAGCCAGGAGGAAACCTGACCCCACACCAGGTGTGTGCCTTCGGGTCAAAGGGTTGCAAAAGCACGCAATACAAACTTCTCCCAGTTAACCATTTTATCTCCTGGGTGAACTGCAGCTATGTTCAAACGCACATGAACACAGGGATTTGGACAGACACATTATATGAATATATTTTCAATAGTAGTAAAAGTGGTAAAGTTCTGGGTGCTCAGCTTGTGACTAAAAAGTGACACATCTGTAGTCTTTAAACTCCACTAACAGTACACTATGCTTTGCCATTTTTATCTCCATGGTGCAACATCACCTATAATTACCACGAAAGTTAAGCAGTGATCATAATTTACCTTGGTTTAAAATTAGGTTAGAAAAGATTAAACATTTTGGGAGATACTTATTTATGAAAGAATAGAAAGTGTAATTGGAAACACAGGCAACTCTCCGTTTTTATCACCGTGACGTCTGTGAAGATGAGTGGATTCCTGCAAACAACTGCAGACAGGTTCACCCTGCTTCACTATAGCTGATGTAAAAATGATGGCGTGAAATTTATCGGTGAAATGAAATATTAAAATATTAAAAACAATCAATATGTACTTGTACTGTTCAGAGGATAGAATGTAACCATGATGTGGTTGTGACATCTAAATGTGGAAATGTAATACGTATACATATAAATATCTATATGTACATCTTTATAGTACTACACACCCAGAGGGAGAGAAAGAGTAATGCTAAGTCAATATAACATATTTCCATGGCACACCACACTGAAACCTGTTCTTTTAAAATGAACCTGTAGTTATGAAATGATGCAATACTGTAACATTATGTAACATCATACAAGATGGGTTATGCAAACATTAATAGATGATTTCCTGTCCATCTGGTTATGGATGTTTATCTTGAAAGCAGATAAGGCATTTTTGCAGCATTCTACATAGAAGTTCAACATCCATTCATGCTACCGATATTCAACATGTTTTATTTATTTCCATTAATCTATTTCTGCTTGGCAGAATGCATCTACATTTTTCAGTACACTCTCTTTCGATTTGAAATTCTCAGTTTTGATTTTTGGTGTGCCTTTTGGTCCACCTTGTTATCAGCTTGATGTCATTATATCAAACCAGTACAGTGGGTCTTAATTCAGAAGTTGTCGCCACAACGAATTTACACATTTGGCCTACATATTTGCCCATCAAAAAAGGCAGAGAGAAAGCTGCTGAAATAGGTTTATGTTGATCTAAAGCCAAAGAGATTAAATACATCTCCTGTCACATTATTTGAAAGAACATAGAGAAGAACTCAGAAGAAAAGATGAAACCTTGCTGTCAAATAAAAAATGTCACTGATCTGCGAAGCACACACTGACTGCTGGTGTGACAGGTCACAGCACACTTTCACTACGTGGAAAGCCACTCCTGCAAAGAGTTCACCAAGGTCCGCAGTACCGCTGTACACACCCCTCCTGCTGTGTGCTCACATACATGCAGTACTGTGTGTAAAGCCTTTGTTGTTTCTCTTTAATCTGTGACTCCATTAGGGAAGGAAACGGGAGTGCATACAAAACCAATTGTCTTTTTACAGCAGCAGTGCTGTAAAAAAGTTGTACGCTTGTCTTGTCTTAATTATTTATTATACACCTGGGTGTATTAGTCTTTCCCTTAATTTTTTTATGCTTCTCTGTACTTTTAAAACATGAATAATTTGTGAGGGGGGCGTGGTGACGCAACGGGTTTGACAGGGCCTGCTGTCTGCTGGGTCTGGGGTTCGAGTCCTGCTTGGGGTGCCCTGTGATGGGCTGGCGTCTCATCCTGGGTGTGTCCCCTCCCCCTCCAGCCTTGCGCCCTGTGTTGCCGGGTTAGGCTCCGGCTCCCCGCGACCCTGCTTGGAACAAGCGGTTTCAGTCTGTGTGTGTGTAATTTGTGGACATGCCTAACTTAAATTATCTCTAATTATACTGTGCAACTCCAAAAACAGATACATTATTATAATTATTCTCAGAATTGTTATCCTTCTTTCACCCATATACTTGATTTAGTATTTTTCCTCTTTTGTCACACTAATAGTAGCAGATTGATATTGTCTCATTATTAAGACTTCTGCTTTTCTGGGAAATTTAATTAAATTACAACCTAGTGCAAATATGAAATAGATATTTTTTAGTTAATATAAGAATATAAAAACAATTATAATCATATATAGTAATAATTAGGTATAATGTTATATAATTATTAGAACGTAATCAAAGCTGAATTAAAGGGAAGTGAGCATAATTAGTTTTATGCTGTTACATATTAATTGCAAAGTTATTACCAGGTAAAATGACTATTGTGTATTGCAAGAAAGAATATAAACTGCTTTTCCAAAACATAATTAACAAAGTAGTTAACTATTAGCTACAGTTTGAATCTGCTCAGAATCCTAAACAAATAAACTGAAAATTTGGGTGTCACAGGACAATATGTTATTTTTAGAAATCTCAGCAGTTAGTTAATAGTAGTATGTTTCTGACTAGTGGTGTAACAATTCTTTAAATGTAGCCTGGCTGTATTTTAACACACTACTTTTGGTTTTAGTTATGATTTCTCTATGTTTGGTACAGGACTGATAGGCTTATATATGAATAGAATAAATTAATGGAATCATGCAGCTGATTATGTAACACCTTTGAGCCTCGGTGGGAGTGTATTACTGTGAAAGGCCATCTCTTCTTCTTCTTCTTCTTCTTCTTTACTTGAGGTTTACTCTGAGATCCTAGTTATTACCGTGAAGGACCCTTCTTCCTCTTTCCTTCTGAGAGAAGGAGATGGACTTTTCACAGAGATTACAGACTATCATTCCTATAGAGCCGGAGAAGGATGCTGATGGGAGAATTGACAGGAAGTGAAGCATAACTATACAACACAGGAGAGAATAAAACAAGCATAAAACATTGCCATTATAGCAAAATTACAACAAAACCATGCAATGAAACATTGTTGAACTGATGTCAGAAGGAATCTTTCAGTCATTAACAGAGCCTTTTGGTTGTAAAACTATATTTGAAGTATATTTTATCTATGCATGGAATACAAGTTGAGATGACAAGATATTGAAATAGCTTTTAAAATATAACAGCGCAAGGAAAGTACAATTTTCACAAAAAGTCATGGAATTCAGCAGCAAAACTTTCATTTAAAAAAAAATCACAGTTTCTTTTAAATTTTCAATGATATATTATAAAAAGGGGAATCTAGGTAAAACATGAGTAGTTATTTGAGTTGGCAGCTGCGCCGTTCCAATTTTAGGCATCAGCTTATTACACCACGGGGGGCTGTGGATGGGAGGAAGTCACTGTGGATGGGACCTCAGGAAGGAGAATGAGGGGTCTGGCAGGGCGTGGAGCTGGATCATAAACTGATGGAAACTGATAAGTTGCTTCACTGAACTCATGAGAACACAAGTTGTTGAAACAGTTTGAAGCATTAATATGGGTGAGTCCAACTGCAAAATTTGTTCTACCAGAGAACAACGAAGCAAAATGTAGACTGACTGAAATGAATAAGGGAAGATCTGGATTTGAAGAGCAACAACCAGCAACATCTAACTGCAACGTGTGGGGTCTCAAAAGTGCCGTGAAGCAACATCTGATTTATTTAAAAACCCACATAGCAACTTCTTTTCAGCTGGGTTGCTATGCGGACACACAAGCGCTGTGTGTTTTCTTGCCCACCCACACTATGAGAAAGGAATGTCATTCTCGGCCTCAGCGTTAGGTCAACTGTAGGCATTCATTCCAAAGTGCACTATGTACAGAATTCCTCGCAAACCCGCTTCTGATTTCATGGCAAATTTCTACCAGAAATACATCTGTTTGGGTATGTAAAGATACCCAGCAGGGTGGTTTTTCAGGATTAGGTCTGCTCATCAGTTTATCATTCATCAGTCAGCGGGAAAGTTTCTAGGGGGAAAAAAGTTTCTAATTCTCAGAGCCGAACCTCCCTTTGTAGGCCAGGATTAATGACAGCCCTGAAAGAACCTGATGAGTTTAAAGCTTCAGATGAGAGCGAGGTGAAAGGCAGCCAGATCAGAACAGAGATACCATTAGTGGATCTCATAAATCAAGGGTGCTTATAACAGGGATGCAGTTTAAAGCCCATCTGGACTTTAACCTCCACATATATATTTTGCCCTCCGTTTCAATTATTGTCCAGAGCCGACAGCAAAATGCATTCCTTAATACACAGAGAGCTGTCTGGCCAACGTCGAATTTGCCACAGATTGCAGCTACAGCAGCAAACACTGGTGCTTTTCACTTTTCCAGCTTCAACTTGACATCTTACTTTAACAGTATATCAAATAGACAAGGTGGTTAAACATTTTTGATTGTTTTTATCACATTCCTTTTGTTGTTTTTTAGTTTATCAAATGCAGTTTCCACCCTAAACTCCTACAGCAGGAATTCCTGGGAGTTAAATCAACAACCTCTCTGTGCTTTACTCAGTTCTTTATTATTTAAAATTATTATTTATTTGTTTTTAGTATGTCCCGTTCACACTAAATATTTCAGAAGAAAATGATTTTTCACAGGTGATATTATGGAGAAAAAACATCATTACATTAAGTCCAAGCTTATTCAATACCATTAAAATATCAAAGGTTTCAAGAACGATTAACTCTCATTAACTTCTGCCTACACTTTCTGGGTGATACCAGAAATAGGGCCATTCTAGTTTTCTTATAATCAACAGTTATAAGGAAAAATAATTGAGGTCAAGTTTGTTCATGATGGAGAATAAATCAAACGGCTTTCTGCATTTCATAGGATTTCTGCTATTTGAGTGATTGACAGTCGTAGGGAAGAAGAAGGGGCATGCACTTCCTTCTTCTGAAAAGCATAATTCCTGAATTTGAACCATAACTGCATTAAGACTGTGGATTCCCCAGAAAAACTGGACACCGTTCATCTGTTCAACTGATATCTTGGCAAGGATCCATCATCTTCATTTCATTAAATAATACTTTTCTTCTTTTCAAAACCATTTATCTCCAAGAGGCACATACTGTACATTCTTATTTTGCTACATCTTTGGGTGTTTTATGAAATTGCGTGGTTTGAAATCTTTCTTCTAAAAGCATGTATTTTGTGTTAATGGCAGAAACCATAGCTAAAATTTGACATTGTACGTGAGATGGCATAACACAGCACTGTGACTGCATTCAGTAGCAGCAATAAATCTAAGGAATTTTAGAGGTAACCATGGTTACCTTCAAAAAATTCTGTCAAGCCTTTATCGCCAACCCTTGTACTTGATATCAACAAGGAACATAGGCTTTCGTTCTGACCGCTGCCATTTTCACCAATTTCTGGAAGAAGGTTACATACTTTTAAAAGCATAAGAACTCTTGTGCTCTTCAGATGGCATTTAAAGGGCTTGCAATTTATTTTTCTACTCATTTCAAACACAACAGTTGTTTTCTTCATTAAGTGCAGCTGATCCATTTATTGAAGCAGAAGCCTGCACACCACCACTATGCCCAGGACAAAGGTTGGCAGCCATATTTTACTGAAATGACATTGACATTATGGTGCAATATTGCAAATTTAAATTTGGTTCCTAAAATTTTAATTTGGTTCATGGTTTAAATTTGGTTTGTCAGTTTCCTAAAACATCTCTTAGCATTTACCCCCCACAACTCTGCAGTAAAATAAATGCATTTCTAAAAAAATTATATTTTCCCATTTTTCAAATCCTAGTTATACCCTGGCTATTAACATATTTCAATACTAATTTCAATTTTACTGGGCCTAGTTGGCCTCCACATTTTGTACAGTATATGGGTCATGGGGCATGGCACAGCGCCTGAGTGGTGCAAGAGAACGTGGGTTTGATCCCTGCACATTCTGTGTGGAGTTTGCGTGTTCTCCCCATGTCTATGTGGGTTTGCTTTGGGTGCTCCAGTTTCCTCCCACAGTCCAAAGACATGCTGTTCAAGTTCACGCATAGTGTGTGAGTGACAGAGACAGTGTGTTCCACTGATGTATGGATGAGAGACCCTGTGTAAGTACAATAGTATTTCTAGCGGTGTAAGTCACCTTAGTGAATAAGGTGTGTGGGCTGATGACACTACATAGAGTTCATTGGAAGTCGCTTTGAAGAAAAGTGTGTGCTAAATAAATAAATGTAAATGTATGCAATTAAAACTTTGGAATTTTTACGCTGTCTACCCTAAAGACAAAGTAAAACCTTCAAAAAAACTGAAGAATATGTTATGATGCTGTTTTGCTTGAGCTGCATGTTGCCTTGAAAAAAAGCGTTGATTAAAAATGACCTGCTACCGTTCAATTTTTACTGGAAACTTGAGTGAGCACTGAACACAAATAAAGGCCAGAGAACTCTAAGCAGAGAACTCCTCGTGACATTTGACATAAAACTGTAATCACACTAAGATCATCCCTAGGTTTCTCTCGTTCCTGATGTGCCACAATTCATCAGTTTCAACATTCACCTTTAGGTGAATGAAGAATATCTCATACACAGTCCCAAAAGAGCTAGAGCTGACAGGGGACACCACAGGTTACAACATTGTTAGTAGTTGTTTGAGTCACCAGGGGTGTGAGTCAGGGTACTAGGTACATTCATCACTGGGAATCAAGTAAGACACTGTAAGTGCAGTGTCATCACATGGAGAGGGCCTAATAATCACTCATCCCCGCAGCCCAACCGAAATCAATAACACTTCACTGTATACAGACACAGAGAGAATTACAGGCCCTAGCATTGTGGTCTTTGTGCTCTGACTCTCAGTTATCTTACAGTGCAATACTGAGTGACACCAATGATTGAGATGCAGAATCTTCAGACTCAAAAAGTAGCTCTGGTTTTTATAAATTATTCAAGATTGTATTTTATTGCTGGAGATTTTCAGAATGCTTTTCACAGTACAAGTAATCAAAACTTCACACATCTTGCATTTTGATTGCGCTATAGACCAGAGGGCCAAGCTCTATGTGTGATATGTTCTGGAAATGTACAGCTCTATATTTCGAAAGATTTGACTTTTGTCATGAAGTTAAATAATCCATCTCTCCCTTATCATTAATTGATCGATGAAAGCTCAGGGCAGGGCACACCGTGGATGGGCCAGTGCATCATAGGGCACTCACTACTCGCAGACGCTATTGGAAATTCATAGACATCTATTCACCTGAAATGCATGTCTGCATACAGTATGTAAGAAACCCGTAGCACTAAAAGGAAACCCACGAGTCACAGAGCTTCCCACTGCACCGCAATGGAATCTACGAAAAACAATGTCTAACAAACAAACAAATCTATAAACTAGCTAACAAATTAAGTGTTAAATTTAAAGTGGACCTAATCAGACCAAATATAATAGAATTAAAATGACAGTACATCGTCTGAAAAGCAAGAGATTTGTAGGAAACTCTGGGGCAGGCACGAGACACATTGGAGAGATTACACTGGATTTATGAATTTATGAACACAGCCATGACTGGATGTTTTTGTGTTTGTAATTCCAAAGGCACTTTCCCACAAAGTCACCATCAATTAAAATAAAATAATGCATATGTCCTTGTGTTAATTAGTTCGTTAAGTGCTGTACAAACCACAGACAAATCTATAATAAATAAAAATTACATGTCCATCCATCCATTATGAATAACTGTTTGTACGTTGCATTATTTATTTCCTCATATAAATGTGAATGCTATCAGAAAATTACTGCATTTAATATGACTTTGGACTATGTATTTAATGAAGATTGTTGATCGTTTCATCCCACAAATATATGCAACATTCTTTGCCTTGTTACTGATCACAGACACCAGACACAAGCTGTAAACTGTGTGGAAGCAGGTTGGATGAAGATGATTCCACACTCTGCCTCTGCTTCTATTTCCTTTGTGCATTTTACTGCCAACTAAGGGCTGCATATGGAAACGCACTTGGTTTGTGTTCTGCAACCAAGAGAAATTTTATAAAGGCTGTGGAGAAAATGTTATTATTAAATATCACAATTATTCATAGATAAATAAACTGGAAAATGTTTTCAGGATTAAAACTGCTCAGCTGAAATGTTTGTAACACAAGAGGCCAGTGTATATCTCTCAGCTGGTCTGGAGGAGTTGGAGACTGCTGTCAGGGAAAAGGAAGGTCAAGGCCTGTCTGCCTTGCATTCTGCAGTACCACCACAACCTTCTCCATGAACTGTGATGAGAGGAAAAAGAGAAAAATGCAAACAATTAATTTTGAAAACCTTTTTATTTGTAAATTCACTGCGAGTTAAATCACAGCATAAACCCATATTAGCCTATGATTTCCTTGCTTTAAAATCTCAAAGAAACTTTTATACAGGAAATTCAGAATATTACAAAGTACCACAGCATACAGAAAAAATGCAGTTAATAAAAATTATCTAACTTGTTACAGTGGTCCTGATATTATTTCAGAGCCATACTGACTATTGTTTTAAAAGAAATTGTATTTATAAGGAAATTAATCTGAAGTTCTCTGTGAAGTACGTACTAAAACATGTATCATATTAAAATATGTAATACTTCTGAGTTTAGTGAACATGAAAACTAAAAGGTGGGAGCACCTCTTTTTTATTTTGTTTTAGAGATGTGTCACATTACAATAGTGAAAGAAAGAAAGAAAGAAAGAAAGAAAGAAAGAAAAAGATGAAAAATCAGCTTTCAGACCAGCTACAGAGCCTTTTACATTGGTGGAATATGCCCTTTACAACAATACAGCTCTTTTGCCCTCCTCCTCCTGTGCACAACATTAGAGGCTAGAGAAAGACATACATTTTTTATGGCTTCATAAAGCTGTCAAATGACCAGGGGACCCTTCCTATATAACTGGGCAACAGTGTGCTTGAGAAAGTCATTCACCAAGATGAAAGGTGATCCTTGTCCTTCAGTTCTTAGTGTCTATTAGCACAGTTGATGTTATGGATGGCTTTATGCAACAGATCTCGAGAGCAGATAAGTCCAAGCTGACTATGAAGACCAAGAACACATCATTACTTAAATCGTGACAGTGACAATAATGTGTTTTTATGCCATAAGTGTGTTAAAGTCAACCTATCTGTCTGATGTGCTGTGTATCTAGAATGTATGGTAAAGGCATTTAAAAAAAAAGCTGTGAATATGTGCTGAACTTCAGATTAAATACCTCCTTAACCTTCTAAGAGCTTTTCTTTACTTCAGGCTAAGCACCCTGATCAAGGCAACCACAGAACGGTTATGATTCAAACACACACATACACACACAGACACATACACACACCCCATGATTCAAACAGGGGTCTTCAAATTGAAAGGTAATAACCTTGACCAGTACACAATTCGCTGCCCACACAGGCTGCTAAAACATGCTGAATATGTCTTGGCTGAAATCGAAAACATTATTGTAATTACACACACACACACACACACACACACACACACACACACACACACACACATTTTCAGAACCGCTTGTCCCATACGGGGTCACGGGGAACCAGAGCCTACCCGGTAACACAGGGCGTAAGGCCGGAGGGGGAGGGGACACACCCAGGATGGGACGCCAGTCCGCCGCAAGGCACCCCAAGCAGGACTCAAACCCCAGACCCACTGGAAAGTAGGACTTGGTCCAACCCACTGCACCACCGTGCCCCCCACATTATTGTAATTAGTTATTTAAAAATAATGATTGTGATAAACATTAATAGGGTATGATTAATAATGGAATGTGATAAATAAGCACACTAAGATCCTCTGGACCTGGTCACGTGAAGTGTGAAACCCTTTTTTTTTCACACTGGCGCAATTCACATTCAAGGTCTTATTAATGTTCTCCCTGGATGACATTTTAGCGACATGTGTAATTGAGGACTAGAAATACTCTCAGAAGAAAATTCATATGCCAGAACCCATTGCAATAAACACATTTTTAATCCATTTTCAGGTTATTGGGCAAGACTGTGGACCCAAAGGTCACAGGTTCAATTCCCACATCCAGCTGTAGTACCCTTGAGCAAGGCACATACCCTAAATTGCTAAAGTAAAATTGCCCAGCTTTATACAAGTAAATAATTGCAAGGGTGAAAGCTTAACAGTGTAAGTCGCTTTAGAGAAAAGTGTCAGCTAAATTAAAAAAACATAAATGTAAATCATCTGTGCTGTATTGCAAAAATGACATGGAATTGTCATTTGTTTGTGTACTGATTCATCCAAGAGTCACATTCCTTCATTTAGATTTGCTCCAGGGCTGGTTCTAATCCTAGCTGGGAAATTGGCAGTAGCCTTTACAAGGTGTCACCCAGTTAAGGCTACAAAAGAGAATACATTACATTTTTGTTCGAACAACCTGTGAACCATGCATGCAACATTAAGAGCCTGGTTGTCATGCCATTCTCAGGTGTACACATTCATTCATTGGACTGTGCTATGAAATATTATTGCCCCTTCCTCTTCCAGTTTCCTCTATTTTTGCATCTTGGTGACATTGACATTGACAGTGATGTATACGAATGGAGCCCAAGAAAAAAGAATCGACACATGTACCGTTTTTCTGTCATTTCCTTGGTTTTGTGCAACATGGGCACCTTCACATCTGGCAAAATCCAAATAGGCCTAGGATATATCAGACTGAGAATTATCTGCCTGCAGTGAAGCATGGTGGTGGATGTGTCCAGGGATTTTTTTTAGCCATAGAACCAAGCTATCAGTCCATAAGTTCAAGCTGAAATAGATAACTGGCAGCCAGAGTTGAAGCTGAAGTTAATAACTGGTTGTGCCACCTTTGGCTGCAATGACAGCAACTAAATTGTCCTTGTAGCCCTGGCCAGGGTCTCACATCTCTGTGGATAGATTTTGGCCCACTCCTCTATGTAGACTGCATTAGCTTAGCAACATTTGCAGGTTTTTGAGTCCGAACAGCTCAAAAACACATCTTGGCACTGGATTCTTTTTGAGGTGTGTCCTTACAGTCATTGTTGCTTTGTGAAAATAACATATTCTTGTCTTTTTTTATCCATTAATGTCATGGAAATATAGATTCACCAGTTCAGAAATTGCTTATACAATACAAGGTCATGGGGGCGAAGCTGCGTGGAAGGCTTGGGGTTTGAGCCCTCCTCAGGGTGCCTTGCAATGGACTGGCGCTCCATCCTGGGTGTGTCCCCTCCCCCTTCCGCTTTGCGCCCTGCGTTCCCAGGTAGGCACCGGCTCGGGACAATCAGTTGTTGACGATGGATGGATGGATGGATGGATGGAATACAAGGTCACATTGGTCTAGGGCTAATCCCAGGAGCCATAGGATGCAAAGCAGGGTACAACTTCGAATTGGACACTGGGCTATTAAAGGGCACTCTCCCCTCTCACGAAAACGTACACTAAATATATCTAAAAGTCGTAAATTCTAGCTGTAGATAAGCCATAAAGCATCTCTTTGGAAGTGATGAAACTGACAGCATCATCTTGGAATAAATATCTTTTTAAAGTGTTAATTCAATAGCCACGCTTAAGTGATTATGAAAGAAACCTGATGCCAAAGAGCAATGAAGACAGATTCGAGTTCCTGTGGTGCACTATTGCCAGCCAGAGCCCCCTGGTGAATGTGCAGTGAGTCCACTGTGCATCCAGAGCCGCTTCAGAATTTGCATATGGACCTCCTCTTACACCCAAACAGCACCTTCGCACCATCTGTGCAGAATCCCACAAAACACTATACTGATTTCTTTGTTCCTTGAGTAAAGTTTAACTTTCACGCAGGCATAATCACTGTAATCAAACAGTGTATTTACCACATATACTGTATTTGGAGGTATGATGACAATGTAAACATTCATCTATTTTCAGCCATCACTTATCCAGCTAGGCATCATGGTGATCTGGAACCTATCACTGGATCCACAGGGTTTTAGACTGTTTAAACCATAGACAGGACACCAGTGTATTATTGAGGATGCATTTGCACACACATAAACATGCAGACATACATCAAGGTAAAATTAGGACAGATAATTTATCTCAATAACATGTCTTCTTAATGAAGAAAGAAAAATGTCCAGTGAAAAACCAGTGCGCACCGACAGAGCCATGCCTGAACAGTAGCAAGAAGCATTGAGCTAAACGGTAACAACGGTTTACAATTTACAGTCCATATCCTGAGAATTTTTTTTGTCCTGTGCTCATCTCACACTGTTGTGTATTTGTACTTTATGTAGTCTTGTGTACTGTTCTGTGTTGCACCACGGTCCCGGAGAAACAACATTTTGTTCAACTGTATACAAGCCATGTAGAGGAATAACAGTAAACACCCACTTGAACTTGAACCTGAACTTGAACAATGCTGTCTGGTCCAGCAGGCCAGTGGACCACCTACAGTAAACCTCAACAGCAACACCAATATACTGTATATATTTAATTCTATGGATGCAAAACAAACATTACATAAATGATTATGCTTCTTTATATTTTTACAATTCTCCCAATAGATTCCCTTTTTTAATGGCATGGAACTTCATCCAAACACCTGTGCTTTTGAAAGCCTCTGTCTACAGCATCAAACAATGGAACACAGTTGTGGGGAGAAAGATAAAACATTGAATGAGCAAAATCTTGTTAGAGTGTCTTCTGATGACAAATCAATATTCCTAAGACTTTTTATTTACCAAAAAAAAATGTTCAAATTTTTTCTTCCTTTAAGAAATCAGCCTTTCCTTGATATTTCAAATTAAAAGATATGTTCCATGAAAATAAATTCTATGCTGGGTACACTTTCCTGATCTTTAAATAGATTTAAAAAACTATATATGTATATAGTTTGTGCATATATATATATATATATGTACACACACACACACATTTTCTGAGACTGCTTGTCCCATGCAGGGTCACTGGGAGCCAGAGCCTAACCTGGCAACCACAGGGTGCAAAGCTGGAGGGGGAGGGACACACCCAGGACAGGACACCAGTCCATTGCAAGGCACCCCAAGCGGGACTTGAACCCCAGACACACTGGAGAGCAGGACTTGGTCAAACCCACTATGCCACCGCACCCCCATCCCTATATATATATACACACACACACACACATTTACATATATATACATAGATCCCAGAGGCACTTGGCCATTCTATCCTTCAAAAGGTATGATGTATGATCCTTATATTGTAAGTAGACACATCTGACAATTTCCATTTATGAACATAAAAAGTGTTACAAATGTAATTAGGGTGAAGTTACCTCAGCAAGTAAACTTTGCAATGAAACATTTGCCGAAAAGCCCTGTAAATTAGACAAGCAAAAAACTCAGAGAAATTTACAAACTATGTAGTTAAATGAGGCTGTGACACCGGCAATGTTTACATTTGGGTTCTTAGTGTCACATGAATCTTGGACAGGTATCTCACTGGCTTGCATTTTGTTGTTGTTGTTGTTGTTGTTGTTGTTGTTGTTGTTGTTGTTGTCGTTGTAGATACAGAGAAACAAACACAGAAAACATTCTAATGCTATGTGCTGCACCACTATGCTGCCCTATTATTATATTTCTCTTGGCTATCTGAGAACCATGCCAGTAACCCTCTCTGGGTGCTTCTTACACATATTTATGCAGTATATTAAATATAATAAACATTTACTTTGCTATCTCACCCAGCCTTCACACCCATGATTTTCTTTCTCGACTTCACCACATTTGAAAAGTCATATCAGTGTGGAGCAGTTTAGTTAAAATGTTAATGGACTTGTCCTGGCGTCAGGCCAAGGCCGTCTTCGGAGTAATCGTGTTAAAGGTCTGTCAGAAGCCATTCTAGTACGAGAACAGTTCTCATTACTGGCTGTTTACAGGAGCAGGGCACTCATCACTGGTTCTCCCACTTTTTATTTTATTACCTTATAGCTACGCCATCTGCGTCGAAATATAGCATGGCATGCGCCACAGATGAAAGAGCACACAGCAACTGTTCCACCAAAGACAATAAGTGTGCTGCTTTCATCGGAGGCAGATCTGCGATAGCGAAGTGCAGAGCTGGACAGCTTCAGTGTCACACGGACTGTCCGCTCTGCTGCCACTTTCACACGCCTCCCGCTTCCAGCTCCCTCGCCCCCACAACAGTCCACTTTGCCAGACTCTTAACTTACAAATTGCTGCTTTGGGCTGGCTAGAGTGTAACAGCTTTCTCAGAGAAGAAAAAAAGAATAGGGAGTGTGTGTAAGGGGAAGGGGGTGAGGGCAGCAACACACAGAACCCTTATTTCCTCCTACAGTACAGTGAAGCTGTGCCTTGGCTAACAGTCAGCACATTGTTTCTACTTGTCTCCCAAAAGACCAATCCCAGCACGGTCAATAACCTCTTTTTCCCTTCTTTACCCTCCCTGTCTTTTGAAGTCTGCTTGGGTGGATTTCAAATTACTGCATTTAAAAGAAAGCTAAAATGCCAGGAACGTTAGCCATCCATGGGGCTGCCTAATTCCTCTTTTAATATACAGCACCAGACAAAAATGCCAAAGATGTTCAGCATGCCAATGAGAATGATGTGGACAATGTTCTATGTGGGCTGTTAATATAATAGAGGACAATGCAAATTGCAGGCTTAGTCTAATGAAGCATTGTAGAAAGGGCCTCAGAGCTACAGGAGAGGTTTTCCTCACTTGCACCATAGTGTGAAAAACAGACTAAGAAATATATTGTCATGTATTGCAGATTGAATGGATCATAAGCAAATCATGAATAGTTCTGAGTTAGTCTTGGGTATTTTTTGGACAAATTGGAGCGCAGAGATCCGTTGAAATGCTTAATGTAAATATGCTTTGCTGTAGGCATCAGGTTCAGGTCTCTGATGTGATGCAGACTGGACTGTGTTGCCTCCTGTTGGTCGCCAAGTACAGTACGAATTCAGAAGGGGTCAATAAACGCAATCTGGAAGGGCGGTGTTGCCGTCATAGGATTCCTTTGAAAGCGGCTCCATTTTCATTTCGAGTCAAAAACAGAAATCGGCACGTTCCCACCGCTAGCCTTTGATATCAGACCTAAAATATCTATCAAAAACCCTTGTCTCCCATGAGCTTGCTGCCATATGTCTAAAATGTCACCAGTTGGAATGTATTACTCATGGATTCCAGGTATGATGACCCAGATATGCTGCTGTGACACTAAATGCAGGACACCTGGCAGATGAGCTGTGCGGACACTGTGTACGCATCTGTGTGTATTTACCTGCAATCTGAAGAGTAATGTGCCAAGATAAAAAGAAGAAAGATGAAAGGAGCGGCTAATATGTGTTCTGAAATTGCAAAGCGACTGCCTTTTGCAGCATAAATTAGGCAGCGGAGATGTACAGGCCTTATTCTAAGTAAACAGAGAGCGAATAAACTTCAAACCTTCCATACCAATGAAAAATGTAGCCTTTCAACTATAGCTGTATCATAAGAAGATTTATTTTGTCTCCGCTCTGCCTCTAAGCCCAGGGGCCGGCAGCGTTTTATTAGGTTAGCAGCTCTTAGGAGTGCCATCTCAATGCAACTCTGAAAACGGTCTTTCTCAGGAGCGCATTACATAATATATCACCTGCCTTACCTGTTGTGCCTGAGTGCCAACCCAAATTATTGATCAAGTGGCAGAATAATTGAAACTGGAGGGTAGGCATGTTTTGGGAAAGGCTAGGAGCAATGGGGGAATAATCTGGAAAAATGTGTCCTTCACAGAAAGGAGACAGAGAGCTGCTGTTTCACAGCACTTGGCCTGTTTGGGTGTAGGTTTGAAACTAGCTCAGTCTGTGTGGAGTTTGCATATCCTTGCCTTGCCTGTGTGGGTTTCCTCATTGTGATTCGGTTTCCTCCTGCAGTCCTAACAGATGGACTTCAGGTGAATGGCCGTGTGCGTGTGTGTGCGCGTGTGTGTGTGTGTGGTTTACCTGCAATGGACTGGCATCCCATTCAAGTTATACTCCTCTTTACCTAGTGCCCAGTGATCCAGAAGAGGCTCCAGAACGCAGACTGGGAGGAGCTGTTAACGGCAGTGAGTGAGCAAGTGATTAAACCTATAATAAGCTTAAATTTCGAGGTAGAAAAGGTTCGTGATTAATAAATTTTCTGGTTTGAATAAAAAATAAAAAGTAGAACACAATGTTTCATCTATGAAGTGAAATACAAAAAAACTGTCATGCAGAAACAGATGTGCTGCTAATATATACCTGAACAGATGGAACGTTTATCGTATGACAGAAATAACTCCAAAAAGGAAAGTAAAGGAAAGTGAAATTCAGCTACCATGGCTCTCTTTCACCTATGTTCCCCTGAATTCATGCTATAAATACTGCCACTTTTTGTGAAACTATCAACTTTAGAGCCTCTAGATATGGGGGTGTATGAAAAAGTATATGTCTGCATGTGTTCAGATGACTCTATAGTATGTGCGATCTTTCCACTTCTGTTATTGTCCTGTTCGAATCGCTTTAATTTTTGGTATTCACTTCATCTCTTCTGTAGGTCTTTTTCTGGTTTTGAATGATTAACTTATTTCCATTTTACATTTACATTTATTCATTTAGCTGATATTTTTCTCCAAAGCAACTTACAATGTTAAGCTACTTACAACTATTAACCAATTTATACAGATGGCAATTTTAAGCTTTTGAACCGCTTGTCCCATACGGGGTAGCGGGGAACCGGAGCTTAACCTGGCAGCTCAGGGCGTAAGGCTGGAGGGGGAGGGGATGCACCCAGGATGGGACGCCAGTCCATTGCAAGGCACCCCAAGTGGGACTCAAACCCCCAGACCCACCACAAAGCAGGACCGGGTCCAACCCACTGCGCCACACACCCCCGCACCCCCGTGCCCCCCCTTAAACTGACACATGGTTTGGAATAATTTTCATTTAATTATTTTGTGACTAGCTTTCCTGACAGATTAAGCCTTGTTGTATAGACCGTAAATAAAGAATCCCTGTTAACATGAAAAGTACCCTATAAAGCTGTAGTTTAGAATTACACTACAGTTCAATTTTTTCAGGCATAAATGGCAAGACATTGTATTACCAAAGATTTCTGAACGTGATGATAAAACAGTAATGAATGTTCTAAAGTTTAGGAGCAACTTCACTGCATGGCTAAACACATCCTTTCTGCCATTCCGTTTTCTCTCAGAAACTTAGCTCTGTTTCTCTCATTTATGCTCAAGTCATAGGCTCTCAAAATTAACGTCTGTTGCTCAAATAACACTTCTGAATATCTCAACTGCAAAACCAAGGGGTAAAAACAGTTAATTTCGTTAATTCCCCATTTCCACAACCTAACCATAAGTCAACGTTATTTTAACCCACACTCACACTGTCTGAAACCGCTTGTCCCGAGCGGGGTCATGGCGAACCGGAGCCTAACCCAGCAACACAGGGTGCAAGGCTGGATGGGGAGGGGACACACCCAGGACGGAATGCCAGTTCGCCACAAGGCACCCTAAGCAGGACTCGAACCCCAGACCCAGCAGAGAGCGGGACCCGGCCAAACCCACTTATTTTAACCCAGCTTCCAAAATACTTGTTTTCAGTTTTGCTGACCTACCCTAAGCATAAGGCAAGTGAGGGCTTATGTAGAGAAAAAGGGCTCCTTTGCTGGTCTTTTCAAAACTCCCCGATTGCTCCATGAAGGCACGCAATGGCCCCTAAGACTTTTCTGCTTTTAAACTGTTCCTTTGCCCCTGCATATTATTAGTTCCATTTATCACACCTTCTGGTCTTGGTGCCTTTTGCATAGAACACTCTTTATTGTTCTCAGACTTTATTTAAGTTCTGGCTGCAAGGACTTAAAATGGCAGAGAAGTCAAGATCTCATATTGTAACGATAGTTTAATGTCCTGAAGGTATAAAGGCTAGCAGCTGACAATGCAGTTATGAGTTCTTCACAATGATCTTCTGAGAATAAAACACACTTTATGATTCATGTTTATAGCAAATATACTGTATCACTTAGACCGAAAAACACGGATGACTTATACACTTTACTTTATGTCTCAGAATCAGGATTAATATATGATTAATATCTAAATAGAGTATTGACAGGGATGTGTGTACTGTTATCCCAGGCCTACAACGAGTTTTAGGTAACAAACAATCTTTTGGATGGACTAACACCAGAATTCACTCACTGCCAGAGGGAATTTAACATTGAGGGAGTTAATGTCAATGTGTAGGATAAGCATAACCCTTTGTTAACCCTCTACTTAAGAATCACGTGTTTGCATCCATGTCTCTTTTTCTGCTAAGGTAATGCACACATTGTATTTTCTCCAAGATGTACGTCGCTTTGGAGGAAAGCATCTGCTAAATGAATAAATGTAAGTTTTAATAAAATTATAATCCAGACTGAAAGCTCCTCAACCTGAAACATTGTTTCTGTACCTGAGTGGAAACAATAACTTTCCAGTTCAGGTTGTTTGGCTTTTGACTTCATAATACTTACAGAACAATGTGGGTGAACAGTGAATAATTGTCTACGGCACACATAAACAATGATATGGCAGTCACTGTATAAGCTTTTCGGTGGACTATATCTTTGGGTATCGACAGGCATCCAAGTGTAAATGTGAAGATGTATATAAATCATTACTGCTAACATGTTCTGTAACATGGTTTTCTATCTCAGCAGAGGTGTGAAAAGATCATTCCATGTGTCAGAGGGGAGGTTTCCTCCAATCTTTTAAAAACAAAGCATTTTGATGAAGCCCCCTAAGACCTCTCCCTCAGATAAAATAAACCGCACAATTGTTCTCTGCATGTTAAAAAGATTCAGGATGTGTTTCTTTTTTGGAGAAACTTTATTGTTGTTATGTTTTTCCTTCTTGGAACAATGGAATTCTGGGACAAAGTCCCATAATAGCAGAGCGTTCCCTGATACCTTCACTCCCCCCACCCCCACCCTGCTATCTCCCTTTCCTCATCTGGCCGAGGCCCGAATCCACCCCATTGTCCAAGCACAGGCCGCACGCGACCGTCCGCACCCTCCCGCACCCTCCCGCACCCTCCCCAGGTCAGCCCTCACACATTCCTGTCCTTATCAGGAAGGCTGCCAGTGTTCTCCCAAAAGGGTTCACCACCTTACTGATCAATAAAACAGGTATGAAGTGGATGCCTGAGGCAGATTAGATGTCACCTCTTTTTGTATGCAGAAGGTTGTAATATTACACAAAGGAACAAATTGACATGCGCACAACGAAAAACACTCACTGCATATGAGCCACTATACAAATGAATCTGGGCTTTTTCTTCATAAATACATTTTATGGAGGACACAGGTTTTTGATACAAAGGTACAACTGGGAAGATACAAATAAGAACAAGTGACAACAACATTCTTCCTAATTTTTCTTTTCTAAACTTAGCCATTAAAAAAAAGTGGGGAATACTTTTTTTGTGAAATAATTCCATTAAATTTCCATTGACAAGAATCTGTCTTTTTTGTACCTGAACACTTCTGGAAATGCTCAGAGTATGTATGAAGGATACTTACTGAAATAAAAATATCTCGGGTATGTCATAGGGTCACTAACAAGTGCTGGACTATACACGTCTTGCTGCATAGTATGGGTCTCTGATCATGTGTCAGTGGGTCCATCCCACAGCTGTATGTAATTTCCCATACTGGCCAGGCGAACGTCTGCGTTTGTCACTGTTCTCTGGAAGGAAGGTCCTGAGGACTGCGTCCGTTTGGACCTCCCTGACCGTGTCCTGTTAATCAGGTCTTCCTGCCAGCTGGCGTTGCAGCCTCGACGCAGGGGGCAGTGCATTACACGAGCAGACTCCGGCATGGTGGACAGGAAATTCTGGGATCAGCAGATAACAGCTCCATTTGCATGTTGGAGACACGTCACAACGTTCTCTCTCTCTTTCTCTTTCCTCACTGTAGTGTGAAGCACATATGACTGCCTGTCTTCCCCATCCACACAGTCCTCGCTCTGAGCACCAGCCCATGATGTCAGCCATTGCCCAATGTGTATATTGGCAGGTCAAAGTCTCCCAGGTAAAATGTAAGCTCTTAATGAGCACAGACTGGTGTTCTAAAAGGTCTGTCATGAAGACATGCCATTTTTACAGGAACAAAGAAGGTCATAGTCTCTTTGGCCCAGTACGATTTAATACTCAAAGTTTATTATGCAATCCAGTTGTGGATGATAGAAATATGTCTATCAAAAGAAGTCAACAGATGATCACAGCCCTGCAGACCATTGATGGATCACAGATCTTTTTTGCAACTTTGTCATTTAATCTTAGGGCCAGGGCGTAAGCTCTTTCCTGAGATTTTACTTAACTTGCATAGTAGAGTTGTGGAGCAGTAATTAGAAGAGAACTGAATAGCTTCTCCTCAGTATCTCCTTTCTCCTAGGTGAGCCATTCTTCCAGCTGCACGCCACTCAAAATTCAAAATTAATCCGATTTCTGAGAAATATCTGTAAAAATGACCTCCAGGGATCCTGCTCACATTCTTTTTTGTGTCTGTAAGGACAATTTCTTTTATCTGTTGAAATATTAAAGTCACCCAAGCATTCACAGATTTGTCCAAGAGAATCCTTCAAGGACCAACTTGTGCCAGCTGTACATGGCAGAGAACAGAGGTAAAATATAATAAATTCTGCAAGAATGTTTTCTTCTGTTTTGCCCAATTATGTTCATAATGCAAAAAATCAATTGTCCATGCATTTTGAATTCATCGTCTTTAATTTGCAAGTACTCATTGTTAGAGGAACAATCAAAAGATGCTTCTGTATAATGCAGTAGCAGAGAAATTAAAAAAACTCCAGATACAGAGCCCCAGATATAGAATATCTGGACTGTCCTGCAAAAAGCTTCATTTTGGATATACTGTAACATTTATCAAGCTGTAATTGGGTTTTTTGAGCTACACCCCCTTTTAGAATTACAGATTTCAATGCATAGAGACCCTTTGAAGGAGCCCATTAATAGCCACAGTACTCACTACTTGGTTATATGTAGGGTCTGCCCTTGTCACTGTGAGCTGTGTTCAGTATTATTTAGGGACAGTATTAGGCTTAGTCAGACTTTTTCACTTTTTCCTCCTTTACCTTTGAACTTGTCAAATACATATCCTAACTTAATATTAAAGTGCAAAAATAAAAAAATAATAGAAAATAATTTAACAAACAGTAACAAAACAAAAAATATTTCATTAGCTGGAAATCTGCAGGAAAAACCCTCACTCAGAATCTGAAAACAGCCCATTTATTCAATGTGACCATGTCTTGCCTTGTTTTTGCAAAGCAGAGGAGAGACAGCTGTGCTCTGGTCTGGAGGTTGCGATCTTAAACTTGACATTGAAATGACAATATAAACCATGATACAGCAGTAATTTCTCCAAGCAGATGGTGCAGCAAGGTATTTTTAAACTGGTGGAATTTGTCACCAAAGATACCAACTGTTGTGGTTTTTTTTTTTTTTTTTTTGTGTGTGTGTATGTGTGTGTGTGTGTGTGTGTGTGCCCATTATATCAAACTGCAACGCTTCATAGGTGGTTAACCATATGTAGACACAACATACCATGGGTTAAATAAGGTTGCACCTGAGTCTGGGTTAGTTAAAATCAGACATGCTAGGTGCAACCTGTTCAAAATAAATGAATAACTCTCCCCAATGAAGGCTTGCTGAAGCTGAAGCACATTGGTGATCTGTCTTTGTAATGTCCTGAATCATTAAAGGCTTTAGAATATACCCAGAAGACCATTTTTTCTACACAATGTGATGCCTAAAAAGGCTGTTTTAAAGAGGCCCTGTTTAGTTGAAAGCTACAGACTGGAGAGGCAGCTGAATAGTTTGTTTCTGACTCAAAGAATATCAGCTTGGTACAGTGCCTGAAAGGGGTTTCTTTTGTTCATACCCATTTCTTGCCAAATAATAAAATGCAAAATAAAAATCTTTAAACCATACTTCCATTTCCTGCTTCAGATCACTCTTTGTTATACAAAATATTCTGCTGATCATTTGAATACATTGTTTGACTGACATAAATCGCAGAGCTATTGCCTGATGCTGGCGTGTGAGCACTGAGAATATTTTTTTTTGGTTTACACTTCTGCTGAAGTACTGGTTAACAGTCTTGCTCCTAACTGTAACTTCTATTAAGTGAGAAGTACTGTATATTTAGAGGCCAGGTTATCAAATTTGCAGTATTCTATTTCCGTGAATTCACTCTGTTACTCAACATTAAATATTTGCTTGTTTACATATGTAGAATACAAATACAATCATTGTGATTTGGTAATATGTTCAGAGCTTTAATTCAATGTTCCTCTGAGGTGCTAGTTGTTTGATTATAAAGGTTTATTTTCTTTATGCATGATGTATTTATCCAGTGAATACAGAATAGAGCACAAAAGTTAGATATATATGAAAAGAGAGGAGAGGAAGATGCTACGGCAGGCAGGCATCAATAGCCCATTCCCTTCCTCCCAGGCAGCTGCGCCAAAGTGAACGTGGAATTCTGAAACAAAGGGAGGAATGGAAAAGCATGTGCCGTGCTGCTGACTAACCTTGAAATTTAGTTTTTTGTTTTTAATTTACTTTTTTTTTAAATGCGTTTATAGTTGTTTAAGGTATTGTAAAGACAGACCTTAACTGCTATCTCAACTTTCTGCTCCTGATCAGCGATAATTTCTGCATTAATTTCTGAGCTCAGGTTGTAGTCAGGAGCAGAGATATCACCCACAGGACTTACCACCTTGTAATAATATACAGTCATCATAACAGGTCAACATTTCTAAAAAAAATTAAATCATCTGTAATTCCTTCATTTTAAATTGGTTTTTCACTTTTTTCCCAAGCAAATTGAACTCATATTTCTTTTAAAACACCCACCTACAAAAAGTCTTGTACTTTAGCTGAAGCTGTTTCTCCATCATTGTTGTGAAAGTATATTTCTTCTCCAGTTTGCTAAGAGAACATTCCACAGGAGATCATGAGCTTAATCCTCATCTAAACATATCTATTATTTGTTGGACCCAGAGGGATGGAATAAATCTCCAGAATCATTATTTTCCTTGAAAGGATGTCCAGCATGAGTGCCCACACTTATTTGCTTGCTGTAATTATAGGATGTGTTCCCGTTTTGTAATTTATGAAACCTTTTGTTTTTACCAATTATGAATGGAACTGGGTTGAGTTGCATCTCTATAATATTTTGATATTATGACAATGGCAATACATCAGGGAATTTCAGCCTTATCGGCCAGGTCCAATGCTCTATTAAGCAAGCAGCAGAAGAAGTCGGAAGCAAATTGCTTATGTTAATGCCCCTGTTGTACTTGGACAGGATGAGGAGTCTGCAATTAATTTTTTCCAGGCGGTGGACGGACAGGCAAATTTATTTTCCTTCTTCAAGGCTTGCCCCCCCCTTTTTCAACAAACCGCACTCGGTGAAGAGAGAGAGAGAGAGGCCAGGAAGGGTGATGGAGAAAGAAGAAACCTGGGAAAGGTCAGTGACCCCGCAGAACATCACAGCAGAGAGAGAGGTGAGGTCACAAAGGGAAAGTGTGGCGGCTTTCCCATTTATCCCACTGTCAAGGTTTTAGCACCTTAGACCTGCTCTGTGAATTATTTCAGGCATATTCCTTCATCTGTTTTATTTACATGAGATTGCTGCTACCATGCAGTTGCAATTAAAATAATTTCACTGGTGTCTTGCTGCCATCAAAGCAAGAGAAGAATAACAGGTTGGTTGTTATTACACAAACCAACGTGGATGCGGAGAAAGCAACTGATTACATCTAACAACAGGACCTCCCATCAGACTTTATAAATGCTTTTCCCTGCCTCAGTTTTCATTTTCAACCATTTTGTTATCCTCCTTTGTTCTACTAGACCATTCAGAAATTAGCTCATCCTTAAATTCTTCTGGAGAACAAGAACTACAGCCAATATGTTTTAATGAAGGTAAAAATATTTACTTATTTATAACAAAGAGGCTGGACATTTCCAGCAGCAATAATCTCAGCCCATTGCTCTCTCTTCCCAGTGAGACCATTAGTATCTCTCAGTTCATCTGCAGAGCCATCTCCTGAGCACATGTATTGAGATGAATAATCTCGTTTATAAGACCATCCCCAGGGAAACTCACGAGTTGGACTCAAACATATACCATCCCATTATCTTACACCCTATAAAAAGCCGGAACCAAAAGTTGTTTTCTAAATAGGGCAATGACTGAACTTCATAGGTGTTTTAAAATGCTTCCTGATTGCGTGTTCTAGTTAAGTGATCCTGAGTACAGAAAGGACATTCCGAAGTTTGGAGTTCTTACTTCGGGGAGTCTGAATGACTCTCACGAGGCTATTTAAAAGCCGTGAAAACGGCAAGGAGAACCAAATATTTAGTTTTTAATCATTATTTTGTAAGATTTTGAGATCCCGTAAGTGTTTGAACACGGTTGTCAACATATCAGACACTTTCACAAGACAACTGTCTGCTTGTGTCTTAAAGGGGCAAGGCCATATTTAACTTCTGAAAGTCTATATCTATGTACTTAAATGTGTCTGTCAGCACTCCTGTCTAACAAGCATATGTGGGCTGCCATCATTTTAAAATGTGCTGACAGACACACATTATTTACAAATTAAGACTTTTCCACCTGTGTTACCAGTAAACTCAAAAATATTTTATTTTTATTTTCCTAACCTAACACTATCCAGGGATATGTAAATGCAGGTAAGTTTTACATTTGACCATTTCTGTCCAAAATATGTTAGAAATCTACGGTATATATTGTAAAGTAATAACAGATATGCTTTTTTTTATTAAATGCACTTTTATAAATATATTTTTACAAATTATATGAGTTTACCCTCCAATGAGCTGGTGTCCCCTCCGGAGTGTACCCCTCCCAGACTTGCACCCAGTGCTTTCAGGATAGGCTACTTATCACAGTGACCTGCTCAGGACAAGAGGTTATTGAAATTGGATAGATGAATATATGTGTTTTTTGCATTTTTTTGCTGATGTCTATAAGTGAAGCAAATGGGGCAGCTGGTAGAGCAGTGCTAGTAGCTACTGCCTTTGGATCCAGGTTTGATCCCCCATCTCTGGTTGTAGTACCCTTGAGCAAGGTACTTACCCTAAATTGCTCCAGTACAATTACCCAGCTCTAGAAATTGGTAATTAATTGTAAGCTTGTAAGTGTAGCAACAGTAACCTTAACATTGTAAGTCACTTTGGAGAAAAACATTGGCCAGCTGAATAAGGGTAAATGATGCTGCATTCAGAACCCTCAGTGGCCTTGCTAGGTGTTACATGGTCCCCAATATTAATCTTTAAAAAGACAATACAATAGGATGCTGAAGTGTGTCTTAACATCAGTACTATAGATGTCCCATCCTACAGTGTTTCTTTCCAGATAAACTCCTGTACACATTTTAACTGACAGCATGACTAGTAGTCACCTTAAATTCACCTTAGATTCTCTTCAATATGGGAAAAGCATGAGAAAGGGACTATTTTTAGCCCATCTTGACATGAAAGGTGTTTCTTCTCAGGTTCTAGGCTTTAACATGGAAGACAACATAAATGTGTCCTTAATTTTAATCTTTTTAGAACATCTCAATGAGGCCCTCAGTGGAACACACGGGCCCACAGAAAACTTCTTTTTTTCTGTGCTACTTTCTTATGCGCTTCACTTCCCGCTCTCCCTAGATGATTGGAGCAGCGACAGTAAAGCAGACTGTGGTGCTGCAACAATAAGGTGACATCTGTCACTGGGTAATGCATGCAATACATCCCCTGATGACCAGTGTCCTACTTTAACATTCACAGGGTGAAATGTGCTCCCAATTAATCCCACAATCCCTTATTAGACTCTACCTAGGGAGGAAAATCACAGTAATACCTGCTTGCCTTTGATTAAAGACTCACAAAAGTTGGCTGCATGGACAAAGCGACAGGATTCGGGGAGTGCAGAATGCACCAAGGAATGGTGATGCAACCAACAACCACTTGTACTTCCTGTAAGTAAAACATCTTTCGCTAGGCAACCTAGTTTTGCGATATAAACTGCAAAATGCTTTCACAGTGCCATTGATCTGTCCATTTCATTAACCACCTCTAGGGTCACGGTGATCTGGACTCTATCCTGGGACAGACAGGGTGCAAGGTGTGCTGCAGCTTTGACAGGATACCACTCTATCAGGCACTATGGGCTGTTTACGGTGACCACTTATCCTGAACCACAGGTCTTTGGACTGTGGTAGGAAGCCAGAACTTCAGAAGGAAAGATGTAGGAACAACTCTTGACCCCGAACAACAAAGTAACAATGCTCCTTGCTGTGAGAATGCTCCCTATATTTTTGACAAAAAAACAATACAAGAGAAAATTAAATGTTATTTCTTTCAGATGTAATGGACTGGCATCCCATCCAATGGGTATCCTGACTGCCGTATCACCCTGTGCTTCTGGGACAGCCTCTGGACCACCGCAACCCAAACTTGGACAAGCAGTTACTGATAATAAGTGAATGAGTGACTGAATTTCTTTGAGCTGTTAATTTCCCTTATTCAAAACAAGGTTCTTAATCTTAGAAATGAGAAATAATATAAATATTTTATTTACCTACAGTTCCTGATGACTTCTGTTGCACTCTGAAATTCATATCACGTATCACTTAAGGTTATCATGGTTCTGTTTTGGTTACTGATTCAACCTTTTGGCAGAACCTGGTCAAACTGAACTTTAAATTAAATTAAATCATCTTCACATAGATACCTGACATAATAGGAACGATCAATGCAAAAAACTGATGGCTGCAGCAGGAATGTCAGGATGAACGTTTTCATTATTGCTACCATTATTGCAAAAGCCTGATATAGCATAGTATAGTGTTTATAGTACCATTGTTTTTGGGATGAGTATGGCACAACTTGACAAGCTTTAGCAAAGGGGTTCTGGCCTAGCTCACTTTCTCAGGCAAGACTGAGCGGGATGTGTGTGTCAGTCACATGGTCAACAATGAGTTTACCAGAGACCCAGGGAGCTGCCTGAAAGGCTATCTCCGAGCAGCTGCCAGTGAAGCTTTGCATATCAGTCAACACCATCCAATTCACCATGGTGTGTTGACTCCATCATACATGGTGCGTGTCGGCAGGTGTGGAGAGTCTGAGGGCTGCCAGTGTCAACCTGCTGAACCTGAGGCTGCCTGTCTTCTCCCAGCTGGTGAAACCATCAGAGAAGAACTGTAGTGAATGTAACAAACTTTGCAAAACAATTCCAAAACTTTATCTCTCATCTGTAATTCACTTAGTTTGTTGGTTTGCATAATTTAAAATGAGGACTGATGAAAAAGTGTTTTGGAATATCTCAAAATAAAATGTAGAAGGCATCAAATTTTTTGGAAACAATAGAGCATCAGTGGAAAAGTGAATTCACTACCAGTTAACGAAGGACATTGATGAAGTAGCGTTTCATGCTAATATCTGTTTACTATGTAGCCTTTGAGATGTCTAACCTAACGGAAACTTGCTGTGCTGTCCCAGGATGTAGAGCAAGAATTGTCCTCTGGAAAACATCAGAAAAATAAATCTGGCAGTGCTCCTTGCCACATGACAGAATTGAATGCAAACGGATGCGTAAAGTTTTCAAATTGGGGCCGAGGGAGCTGGAGAGCAAAATAACGTCAGCCTCCTTGTCTCTCAGAGAGAAGAAAAGCAGGGGTGCAACTAATAACAATACAACAAGCCAAAGGAGGGAGGAGAGAGCTGAGCTGTTAGGGGATAAAGACCACCTCCTCACTTCTCCCTCCCCTTGTAAATGAGGATCATGGTCAACATATCTGAGAGATATCAAGCAGAAAACAATAATCTCTTCACTGCTTCTAATATTACCAGAACTATACAAAAGTAAGACAGGAAACAAATGATGGAAAGAAGCGTTTTAAAGACATTGGGAGAGAAATCCCAGTGAATTCAACACATGGTACTTCAGATCAGAGGAAAGTCCATTGAACCACCACTGCATACTCTTTGAGGATGATTTATTTCATAGTCTTGGGAATGCTATTATCACATTTGTTGACATCAATATTGGCATCAATATTACTTCAGAAGTTACACCACACTTCTTCTATGACTAAACTGCTGAAATCATTCATTTATCACCAACACTTTAATAATATTTCCTATGTTCAGTACTTTGATATTTCCTTTGTCCAAAGCGGAGGACATTGAAATGTTTTAAAAGTCTTGTTTGGAGGGTATGTCTTTTTTTTTTTATTGTAAAACAATAGCTGAAGGCTATTTCATTTGCTGTATAGAATATCAAGTACTTGGTCTGGACAGAAGTATCCTGCAACCGTTGTTGAAGTAGCGCTGGAAACAACTTGACAAGACACTGTCAATATACCTATATGTATGTATATATACTGTCAAAAAGACAAATACACACCACCTTGTTCTAGACTAACTTGGCAAGAATGTCCAAAATGAGATGTGAAGGTGAACTGACGCCAGTACTGCACCCCAGACCTGCCACACTATAAGGAGCCATGCTGACAAAGCATCTGAAGGCCGGGCCCTTGCCTATCAAGAAAGACATTGGCAAAACCTGTCTTTCTATCTCTTAAGAAATATCAGACACTTGCTTTTTTTGTTTCCTTTTGTCTCTATGTTTGGACCATCTAGCCATTGTGTTTAAAATTGGTAAAATTCATAAAAAGAAATATTCTGACTTACTGTGATCAAAAACATTTATATAGTGATTTATTAATAAGCATGGTAAATTACTGCAAAAATCTCAGCACTAATTAGCATACATATTCTCATGAAAAATTACCCATTCAACAGCAAACTGTGATATTATTATGCAAATGATTAGGAAGAGAAACAATAATTAAATTCTTTTTGACTAAACATGTATCTTGAGATAAGAAGTATATGAACTCAGCACTAATGTGATCTATATCATGTGCTGGATAAGTAAGGAAATAGGATTGCTGATCGTGTGGATGTTTCATGATTTGCTCAAAACCCAGCCATGGTAGAAGTAGATGAAGGCTATCTTTCGATGGAGTGATCCTCACACGCGCTCGGCCATTACAGCCTGGGCACCACACAGCACAAGCCGTAGATATGTGTGTGCATTGGGTTATGGATAGGCCTGGGTAATTAGGAAGCTTGCACTGGGGCCTCCAGCCGCGTTGTGTGACGGGCCCCATTCGTTTCCCACACGGCCTAATGGATCGGCAATGCCTTCCATCCAATTAAAGGACTCTGACATCTATTTGTCAAAGAACAGAGGGGATGCCACTGAGAGTTTAGTGTTTGTTTTATAATAATTGTCATGCAAATCACCGCAAATGGGAACTGGCACAAGGAGGAAGGAGTGTGAGCGCAGTGTAATGTTTCCAAAAAGTGGACCACTGCTGATAAGTTTTGCTCATTATATCTTACATGATTAGAAGGGGACTGGGACACAACTGAGCGGAGAAGGTCCACTGGATGCAGACATTTTTCAAACATCTTTACTAAGGCTACATTTTGCCCTTTACCTGTTCTAATTGTTGCTCTTATCTTTGTACTATATAGTTTAAATGTGCTATTCTGATCAAGACAAATAGCAGAACACTTCTTGAAAATGAACTGTTTAATTTGTTGCTACACTCTTGTACCATCTTAAGTGACACCATGAGCGCCAGTGTTACTTGTACACAGCTGATGGTGGAGATGAACCCTGTTACTGTCTCAGCAATTTACGGGGCCTAGGGAGTAACCCAACCTGCTCACACTAGTTGGAGGGTTACTCAGTTTACTCAGCAGATGGCCAAGTGGTTATGTATGTGAGGAAATGTATCTTTGCAATCGGAAAGTGTCAGGTTCAAATTGTTGCTCCTGCTGTAATACCCTTGAGCATGGTACTTACCCTGAATAGACACAGTAAGAATACTGTGCTGTATAAATAGGTACATCAATGTAGTTTGGCATGCAATGCTAACAGTGTAAGTGGCTTTGGACAACGGTGGCACCTTAAAAAAATACACTGTAACTGTTTAGATAGTTTGAATATCATGTTTCTGCAGTATGTTTCAGCTATTGCAACTCATCACAATTTGTATGGTTTTTGGCATAATGATAAATCATTATATATTTATATCTTGCATCTGGTATTCAGTGTATTGCAGGGAATTAAAAGTCTTTTTTTACATCTTATTTTTCATTTACTTTTAATTTGGATTAATTTTGATTAGTTTAGTTGTAATTACGTCTCAAATTAATTTTGTCACTGATGTAGATTTCCAAAATAATTGAGCAGTTAGGCACAAACTTGCAGAAGGACATTTTTCACTGGTTGTGCCTGGAAATACATATGCATGAAAAGGAGAAAAAGAAAACCCTCAGCTTTCAGTAGACTCTCATTTAAAAGCAGGAAATTATTATCATGAAAATATTGCTGTACAAAAAAGTAGAACGAAGAATGTAAGTACGTATGCATAATTATTACAAACTTTTGAGGTCAGTGGTAAAACAGTATTTTAGATACAGTCCATGCTGGAAAACAACCCCCTGCAAAACGGAATCTATTTATGTCTCTGTGAGAACTTCCGAATCCTCAGTAGACCCACTTAGCTCACCAGCATGAGCTGAAATGTGCTGTTGGAGCACAGGTCAAGCTAACAACAATGCCACACTAAGTTCATGAGTTGATTTTAATTATTTACTTGCATCTTGCTTGCTTTACATATTTAATTTTACTAACTGTGTGTACTCTGTTCATTACAGCTATTCTTTAAATGGTTTTAACCCCTCACTGCCTCCAAAAAGCACATTTCAGAGGACTAAAACCCACTGATGCACTTTCATTGCTTTACAGTAAAATCCATCCTATTGCTTTTATTATTTGTCCAGTTATTCAACACTGTTCTCCGAGGCAACTTACAAGATTAGGCTTATATGTTACTCCACTTAAAATGATTTATCCATCTACACGGCTATGTAATCTTTACTGCAGTGGTTCAGGTTAAGTACTCTGATCAGGTGTCATTACAGCAGGAAATGGGATTCGAACCCATGTCATTTCATTGTAAGGCAACAGCTGTCTGTTAGCCTATACTATGCTACCCATTGCCCTTATTCTTGGTTTGTCTTTTCTTATTTTATCACATCACACATTTTCAGAACCGCTTGTCCCATACAGGGTCACGGGGAACCGGAGCCTACCCAGTAACACAGGGCGTAAGGCCGGAGGGGGAGGGGACACACCCAGGACGGGACGCCAGTCCCTCGCAAGTCACCCCAAGTGGGACTCAAACCCCAGACCCACCGGAGAGCAGGACTGCGGTCCAACCCGCTGCGCCACCGCACCCCCAATTATTTTGTCATATTTGTTTAATTTGTATATAAGTGTTTGTGCAGCAGTGTCACTGTGAAGCTGCAAAGAGGAAGAGTGTAAATATGCTGTACTTAATATCATTTAATCTTGTCCATTATAATAACACAGAAGTGGCACACGTAAAACATTTTGACAATTCTTCATGTATAATTACTCGTAAAATTACTGCTTTTATTGAAAACATGTAGCCCAATACACAACATGTAATATACACTTAAAACATGGCTCTCAAAAGTACATGCACAGACATACAAATAACTGCAATTCAGGAAACGTACAAAACAATATCAGCGTTTCCTTGTTCAACCTTGCCCTACCTTACTGTCAGCACTTAATGATGCAGTAATGAATTTTGACATTTATAGCCATAACAAACATAATGTTACGCAGTTATATTTTTATATTAATGTTACGTAGTTTTATACATGAACAAATACAAAACAGTATAATGAGATTTCAATCATATTTACGAAGCATGAGAAAGATCCCTCGCAGGACCCGCTTAGGAGTGTGACATAGGAAACATAAGCTAAAGACTGCAGAATTCTCTCTGCATGGGCTGACAATGCCGGGCTGCTGCTGAATCCAATATTGAATGTACAGTATTCAAAAAGTTTTTTTTTTAAGCTTTTCAAAGGGCGAAAAGAAACAGCCGATTCTGGATTAAATATTAAATTACTGTACTGCTCTGTTGCTGTGTTGTCTTGTGCTCTTAAATATTTAAAGCGAGAAGTGGATGTCAAAATGACACAAAATGAGACTTTTTTGGCTGTTTAGCTCTGGACCAGGAGGCACCACTGTTGGGCGGTACTGGTGGGCCTCTTTTCGCGGCCCTCATGGATCTTCAGCTCCTCCCACTGGATCCAAGTGGCACTGCTCTCTCTCGTCTTCCATTCTTCTCCTGATGACATTTACCAAAAGTTCATCTTAGTAGCTACACTTAAAATATCGACAATGTATTTTTAACGTGCAAAACGTTGCCCTGTTGTGTGCAGACATGCGATTAGGTGTAAGCCATTTTCACGTGGTTTAAGTGATCGCTGTGTGTTTTTGATGCAGTTAACATCCTTCAAAACACTACATTTACAATATTTAATTTTATGTCCATAGAGCTGGCGGTTTATTCAAAGCTGCCATTGGAACAATCCCAACAATTTGTTTGTGAATATTTGGTTTCGAAGTTCTGTTTAGTGTTAAACTGCCGATGATACTGAGACATTTACCTCCTGAAGGAAACTGTAGAGAAGCAGGGTATTTCTGAGTACTCCTGAATTTATTCACATAGCTAATATATTTTGGTTTAAAAATTACCGCACTTGATTTCAGCAGGGATGCTGTTTCAGTTTTGGTCAGAAATCTGCTGGTATTTAAAGATGTTTTTGAAATCCTTATCTTATTGTAAGATGTCTGTTACCGAGATACATTGCATATTAGTTGTATATTTGTGTCGAATTGCCTTTATGGAATAGAGTTTAATACATCACAAAAAAATTGTAAAGCAGTGCTTTTGCTTTGTGAAACAGGTATTATGCTATGACTGCAGTTAAATAAGTTGTCTGTGATTGTGTAATCCATGTATTTTCATGTTTATCATATATCTTCACTGTTATCCACATTGTGCAAAACTTACCCAAACAAACAAATAAGTAAGTCGGTAAGTAAATAAATATATGAATAAATAAAGAAAGAACTTCAGTGCTCACTAACGCTGCTTTCTTTTAAAGTTAACCCATTAACCCATCACTGTTAATATTTGAAGCAGCAGGCAGAAAAGTAGCTTGTGGACCCAAAGGCCACAAGTTTGAATTTTACCTCCAACTGTAGTACCCTTGAGCAAGGTAGTTACCCTAAAATTGTTCCAGTAAAAAAAAAAAAAAAAAAGAAGAAAAGAAAAATTCCAGCTGTATAAATGGGTAATCAGTTCTTGGAAGCTTAACATTGAAAGTTGCTTTGGAGAAAAGTGTCAGCTAAATGAATAAATGTAAATTTGTCCCTTTAAATTTTGAATTTATTTAACACCTAGTGTTACATCATATACATAATTTATTCCCATGAACTCGTAGCAACAGGAACATATGCAGAGGTATAGCATTGAGAGTTCAGTGTGTAATAATCACTGCAACAGCGCTAGTTGTGGCAGCTCCCATTGTGGTAACTAGTTGGGTTCAGTTCCCAGAGGGTGCAAACCTCTCACATTTGTGCCGTGACTCTCACAGCAAAAGCTGACACGGGATGCCCTACCAGGACCCAGCGCAGGAAGCACAGTAGTTCTTTTACCATGGGCCTTTTAGGGCTCTCGGTCGTTATCTTAGCAAGCTAGTGGTAATTCTAGCGAGAAGGTTGTGCCACTTGTGACTGTTAAGGACACAAGTCCTTGCTCAGGCCAGACCTCTTAGACCTCCCCTGTGCTCGGCTCTGCTCTCTAAGTGAGTTAAGTGCAGATTATCTGAGCCAGGTCTTGTCACCTAAGTGGCTCGCTAGTCTGTAAACTTGTGCAGAGATCTCAAGAGCAACCCATCCACAATTAATCTGAGACAATTCCACTGGATACCGAATCCTCTCGCCTTTAACTTGTACTCGGAAAAGTAATGCTGTAATTCCAGCGAAAACAGGGTTACGACAGTGGTGTCACTAGGGGGGTGCGGGGGTGCGACAGCACCGGGTGACATCATCAGAGGGGGTGATACCAAAATAACTGTCTATAAAATTTTTGCGCAGTGGTTCAGCAGAAATGTATTAGTTTTCGTAAAAATATCCCTGTAGTTAGTTATAGCTACAAAAACATTTTTCATAAGCCCAGCCTACATGTATCAATATACCTACAAGGCCAAAACCCTATGCTCATTTACTTTTGAACCATCTAATGCTCTCCTCTCAGAGCTCTCATTACTACCCAATTACAGTGACGCATCGATTCCCGTGGTTTCGTCTGTACGCGCTACAAGCACGCGCTGCCGTTTTTGCTTCTGCTGTTGTTCTTAGAGTCGCTGGTTTTGTCCAGTTTTCTGATGTTTTAGCTGTAGTATTGTGTTAATTAGTATTTGTCGACCTATATCGATAAGATTAAAATTAAAAAAAATTTGATGTAGTTCTTAAACGTTTTTACTTCAAATTCTATTGTTTTCTTACCACATTTTCACTTTAACCACATGAAACTATGTAAATGTAAATACATTTAGGCTGTGCGTTTGATATCGTAATGTAAATGTGTCATTTTAATTTTGCTAGCTGTTACGTCACTACTATTGCCATTACATTCAGTGATATACGGGAATTATGATTTAAGAGTAACATTAGTACAAAAAACATTACTAAGGACTCCGTATGGTCTGGTACGGGAGGAGGTTCATCGGGGGGTGGGTAACACCACGAGTTACCACACAGGGTGAAACCAACCCTAGTGACACTGCTGAATTGCAACACACCAGATTAAAGTGCAGCAGCTTTACGTCATTGTTAATTTATCAGCCTTTTTCTGTTGGTAAACTGTAAACTGCACAACATTTTACTTCTACTTGACATGGAAAGTATTCTGCATCACTGGTAATGACAATATTCAAACATCTGTGGAAGTAAATGTTTACATTCAATGCAACATTTACCAAAATTATGCATACGACAGAGAGGGGATGTTTGAGGAGCTTAAACTCTACAGGAGGATCCCAAATAAGCTATGCTCTGACAGCCTTGCGCTGAATGGAAATCTTGTGATGAATCTTGTTTTGGGTACAGCGGTGTTTGCAGATTTCAGATATGAGGGGATTTGTGACAGTTGAAAAGAACCTGAATGATGGAGATCTGCTTCAGTTTGTGAGATCTGCCTGAGGTCCTCAGCTGACCGCAACCGATGAAAAAAGCCAAGCTGTACCATCCATGAAGGAAATGATGAAAGTTAGAGAGCACAGCTCAGAAGTGCACCACCCACGGTGCGCTCTTGGCACATAACTGCTAAATGGACCTGTCGGCTTTTATGGATGGATTGTGGGGTCACACTACCAGCCATGAAAAGTTCCTACATGAGTGTTCGTAACAGTCCACATTGTGCAGTCCTTCCTCAATTTGCCAACAAGCGTTATATTTCAGCTGAACACTGCATGGAAATCACTTTTAAAGTCTAAAAAAGAAATCAGCGTTGCTTCAGTGCATATGTAACGCTCATCGAGTTACCATATTCATGAGTAGAGCATGGCAAATATTTTTTTACGTGTAAACAGTTTAAAAAATACAATATTAAAAATTTTACATTTAACCACTATTATCTTCATTCCTTAAAAAGATGGTATTCTTAGAAGAAGTTTGACAATAACTTGACAGGTCATACAAAAGTCACTACAATTATTATTTTCTTAGTTGGTGTTCCACATAGTTCTGGAAGCTATTTCTGTTACAGATCAGTGTATTTTCATTGATTTAGAGCTTGAAGCACAGGGAGAAATAGAGATAAATGTGTTAATATCAAAGGTTACCTTCCCTGTGGGAGCCAATTAATTGCACCCATATTCCTCAGAATTAGAACAAGGCATACTCTGTCTTCTTTCACATTTGCAGCTTTAAGTATTACTGGTTTTCACCGCTGCTAAAGACTATTTTTAAATGACTAAGAAAACTGTCAGCCACAAAGCAGTGTGTGCTTGAGATTTCAGCCTTCTTTTTCTAATAACCATGTCTTCAGATTGGCACCACTCAGTAATACCTGAAACCCAAGAATGCTGGGGTCCATGATTTTGCAGCAGCCATTGAGGTTGTTTCACAAGTCAGCACCGAAGAGGACCGACTAAGAAGTAACGCTGAATTCTAATGACTTTTGGAAGATTTCTTAAGCTTTTTTGGACAACATTACCTGACCACCCCTGCTAAATATTGTAGCTGCTAAGTTGCAACCATCCCATCATCCCTTGCCATGTAATTCATATGTTGCTTTTTTCAATGTTTAATAAAGATCTGTGTTTATTCAGTTAAGTCTTTTTGTGTTAATGAGGGTTTACTTGCTGGAGTGGGTTAATGTGTATTTGAAATTTTTTGCTGCTCACTGACAACATGTTTAATATTGCATTTCATGTCCTCCATTTGTGTGTTTTGGGAATGGGGAACTGGGAGTTTATACATGCACTGCAGTTTGTCGCACACACATCAAACAGCGAAAGACACGCACCTCGATTCCCCGAGTCGTCTGATGTCACACTGAAGTCAAATATGGATGGAAATACATCTGATGGTGGCAACTTGGTGATAAGGAGACAACAGAGACACTGCGGGGTGTTAAGAAGGACCTTTCAGGGCTGAAGTGCTTTTGTTGTTTCAGAGACCAGTTAGGCGGTGACCACCTCAAACAACATGACCACTCCGCTGTGCAGCTCTCCGTTGTCGGACTTCAGTGCACCCGAAGCAGCCAACTACAATGGCCTTGCCCTGCTATGGGAGTCCCGCCTGCAGACTCCCAGTTGTCCAAGTGCGTGCAGAGATACAGGGAGTATTTGAAAGTATTGTGGATGGTTTTATGACCCTCTTTCCAGCCTCTAAGGGTTAGGATTAGGGTGCACTTTAACTGCAGTAAGCTTCTGGCTTTAATTTTAAATTCTTCACTTCCCACTCCGCTTACAAGGACTGATCAGCTCATCAGAAAAATGCCAGCCTTTATTTCAATACGTATACCTATACGCACACCTGTAACAGACTAATGACAAATTAGAGGAAAATGTGATTTGTGATAAGATGATATTTTGGAGAGGTGGCCCACAGTGGCTATTTATGAAAGTGGAGGGTAACAGAGGAGGGAGAAGAACTGGTGTCAGAGCACCATGCCTGGCTTTCTTTAAGTACACAGCGCCCTCTATGCTATTCCCTATCTGCCCCCATCAACCCCTGCCCAGTTGAGCTCTCCCGGGTTAATTCCTGGACCTAGGGCTTAAACATTTGGCTCATAGCCACTCCACTAATACACAATAAACATTGACCTATTTTACAAGATTTTAGGAAGCAAAATCTTGATCTGCTGCTCTAATGCCAGCAATGAAAGTGATCTAACAGTCCAAACTGCTCCGTTTAATCTCAGAGCACATTCACGTTATAAATTCTCTTTACAGGGATGCAGGTCCTTTGATGAGATTAATGTTTGCCCTTTCTGTCCAGTTTGACCTTAACATACTATGGACTCACTGCTCCTAAATCTGTCTGGAAACATATGAGTTTTTATAGTCATTGTTAGTTTATTTTAAAATTCCAGTTGGATTCTAGATTCATCACATACATGTTCATATTTTTAACCCATGGTGGCATATCAGTTAGCACTGGTGCTTCACAGTACCTGAGTTTGTGTATGTTTGAATGTGGCTCTGGGTGTGCAGCGTTTTTATGTTCTCTTCCCTTTTGCAATTCAAAGATCTGCATGGAAGAAGGCATTGCTAAGCTACTTTTTGTACCCTCCTTTACCATTAAAATTATACAAGTGGTCACCATGAGTTAAATTCGATTGAGGTAAATTTCATTATACAGTAATACACAGGGTAAGATATTAAAACCCTTGTGCTTTGAGCTAAGTTCTAAGACACTTATCCCATCTTTATTTTTTCAATTTTCTGTTTTTTAATAGATGTTTTGTCAAAACTGGGCTTTCTCCTGGTCACTTACATTGACCTTTACATTTCGTCATTTAGTAGACACTTTTCTGCAAAGTGACGTACATCTCTCAGAACTTGTAGCCAGCAGCACTCAACCGTAGCTGGTCAGAGTCACTTTAGACAGCGTTTGTGGTTGTTGTGAACTACTCTCTGCCTTCCACTGGTACCTTGTTTGGTTGGGATCATGACTGTAGTGAACACCTTCCTACTGCGGTAATCCAGTTTGGCTCTGCTGAGACTAGTTGGTCCATTCTGCTACAGGTCTGGGGAATTTATCCTAAAGGAAACAAGCTCCTTTGCCAGCTTTTGGCACAAAAGACAACGCTTAGATTCCCAAGAGACATCAAAACTGTTCATTTCCTTCCATTATTGTTTGACTTCCTAATACTGTCACCTGGAACCATAGAGAAGATACTTACTATTCTCCAGTAGTCCTCACTGACCCTCTGCTCAACAAAATGCCATGAGCAATAGTTCAGAATAAACTATATTGCCTGTTCTCTGGTTAACTGCACTTTCTTGTCAAGTCAGGATGTTTGGACTTAGTGGTGCATTACTTGTAATTCCAACGTAATATGGGAACATTATCCAGGCATTTTGGTTATTCGATGTCTGGAGAAGTCTGAACAACAGAAGTGACATCAAAAGTTTACCATAAAAAGAAACATCTTCAGAAGAAGTCCCCTAAATAAGAACCCACCAGTTTTGTGACAGCTGCCCTCATACTCCAAGCCTTTTGTGAGAACCACTGTTCTAACTGGGCTTGGAGCTATTGCAGAAGAACACTGCTTGCATTGGAGCTTTGCGCAAAGTTGATTCTATAGAATATTGCTGCTACAGGCAAATTGAAACACACAAAGGGGGCCTTCGGAAAGTCTGCAATACTGATGGAGGCCAACAATAAAATGGCTTCACTGTCCTCCTGTCTCAGGGTGAGGAGCATGTGGCGTCAGTGCAGCAGTGGGCAGCTGCGGGGGTCAGGGCATGAGCCCGAACAAGGGGGGTTCCCAATTTCCCGCCAAGACACCAGGGATGTCTTACATTTATGTTGACATTTATTCATTTAGCAGATGCTTTTCTCCAAAACGATGTACATCTCATAGAAAATACAATGTGTGCAATTCATTAGGAGAAAGAGACTTAGCTGCAGATGTGTGATTCTTGAGTACAGTTAGTTTCTTTCCACCATATCAACCAATATACATCACATGAGTAGCTGCATAAAACATTATCCAAATATTGACAATTCCTAATCACATTCCTAATAATGTTTATTCAAAAAATATATACATATTTACATTACATTACACCGCAGTCTTCCCTCTAACACTTTCTCTTGATGGGAAGATTAGGAGGTAATTCTGCACTTGTCGCTCGCAAGAGACGGGCGATGCAAGATGTTCACCGCACAGGGAGGGGGAGCTTCCATATCAATATATGCTCAGGGAATGAAGCTTGTCTAGTGATGACACTAAGATGTCGGGGGGGTGACCGAGGCACATGTGTGCCTCAAAACCCTGACTGTACACAGGGGTCCTCATTTGAGTGTTACTTCATCAATGTGTCTGTTCTTGGATGATTCTGTGTGTGTATCTTGGATGAGAATAGAAGACTATAGAGATTGTGTGTTAAGATTGATGTTTGCACCTGGGCCCAACACTGTGCTTGTAACTGTGCATAAGTGTGCAGAAACATCAGAGGAGCCGTGTGTTTTAAAGGCATCATCTCTGCCAAAGCACCATGACTTCATCTCTCTCTGGAACCCAAAATGCACTGCAGCACTTTTAGGGCTGAATTGAGTGTGTAGCAAGGAGGTCTGAGAGTGAATAGATACAAACAAAGCTCTGAAGACTGGTTTAATAGCTCAGTATTGTTTTTATATATTAGCGAGTGCTGCAGCATGAAGCATCTTACCCGAGTTGCACATCAACTTAGTTTTATTGGTTTGTTCAAGATTGCTGGTTTAGCTCACCAGCATCAACAGGCTCAGCAGCCACGTTTGGAGCAGCTGGTCAGATTTTGTGTACTAGGCTATTTATGGCAACCAGCTAACTCTTCGCAGAGGAACCTATTTTTTTTTTCCATTTACAATGCCATTTTCCAAAAACTCCAACTCCTTATCTTTTCAGTATTTCTGTCTTTATTCCTCAGAAGTGAGTTGCAATGTTGAAACACTAACAATGCTTTACTCATTTATAGACACACAATGTCCACAACCGCTTGTCCCAAGCAGGGGTCACGGTGTACCGGCGTCTAACCCGGCAACGCAGGGCGCAAGGTTGGAAGGGGAGGGGACACACCCAGGACGGAATGCCAGTCCGCCACAAGGCACCCCAAGCAGGACTCGACCCCAGACCCACCACACAGCAGGTCCTGGCCAAACCCACTGTCCCACTATGCCCCCCTACTCATTTACACACACACACACACACATTTTCAGAACCGCTTGTCCCATACAGGGTCACGGGGAACCGGAGCCTAACCCGTCAACACAGGGCGTAAGGCTGGAGGGGGAGGGGACACACCCAGGACAGGACGCCAGTCTGTCGCAAGGCACCCCAAGCGGGACTCGAACCCCAGACCCACCGGAGAGCAGGACTGCGGTCCAACCCACTGCGCCACCGCACCCCCCCTCCTACTCATTTACACTCCTGCACAATTTTTTTTATGTGTAATTCAGAGTAAGTACCTTGTTCAAGGCTATAGATGGCACAAGAGGTAGAATCAAACCTATGTCCTTCACGTTCAAGGTGGCAGCCCTAACCACTTTGCCACCTGCTGGCCCATACTGAACACCAAAGATTCATAGTTACATTTACTCCATTACTTGTATAGATTTAAAGAGAATTAGGGCTTTTCAGAGTAGTTCTTGGCGCTGATACCTTTTAATTTTACTCAAGTATGATGGTACATAACAAATGTACCTTTACTCCATTACATCCATCCATCCATCCATCTTCCTCCGCTTTATCCGGGGCCGGGTCGCGGGGGCAGCAGTCCGAGCAGAGTACTCCAGACTTCCCTCTCCCCGCACACCTCCTCCAGTTCCTCTGGGGGAACCCCAAGGCGTTCCCAGGCCAGCTGGGAGATGTAGTCTCTCCAACGTGTCCTGGGTCTGCCCCGAGGCCTCCTCCCAGTGGGACAAGCCCGGAACACCTCCCCAGGGAGACGTCCAGGAGGCATCCGGAACAGATGCCCGAGCCACCTCAACTGGCTCCTCTCGATGCGGAGGAGCAGCGGCTCTACTCCGAGCTCCTCCCGGGTGACTGAGCTCCTCACCCTATCCCTAAGGGTGCGCCCAGCCACTCTGCGGAGGAAACTCATTTCTGCCGCTTGTATCCGCGATCTCATTCTTTCGGTCATGATCCAGAGTTCATGACCATAGGTGAGGGTAGGAACGTAGATCGACCGGTAAATTGAGAGCTTCGCCTTACGACTCAGCTCCCTCTTCACCACAACAGACCGGTACAATGACCGCATTACTGCGGACGCCGCACCGATCTGCCTGTCAACCTGCCGCTCCATTTTTCCCTCACTCGTGAACAAGACCCCGAGATACTTAAACTCCTCCACTTGAGGGAGCAACTCCCCCCTAACCCGGAGGGAGCAATCCACCTTTTTCCGACTGAGAACCATGGCCTCGGATTTGGAGGTGCTGATTCTCATCCCCGCCGCTTCGCACTCGGCTGCAAACCTCCCCAGTGCACGCTGCAAGTCTTGATTCGATGAAGCCAACAGGACCACATCGTCCGCAAAAAGCAGAGACGAGATCTCGCGGCCACCAAAGCAGACACCCTCCGTTCCCTGACTGCGCCTAGAAATTCTGTCCATAAAGATAATGAACAGAATCGGTGACAAAGGGCAGCCCTGGCGGAGTCCAACATGCACCGGGAAAAGGTCTGACTTACTGCCGGCAATGCGAACCAAGCTCCTGCTCCGGTCATACAGGGAACGAACAGCCCGTAGCAACGAGCCCCGAACCCCATAATCCCGAAGCACCCCCCACAGGATGCCACGAGGGACACGGTCGAATGCCTTCTCCAGGTCCACAAAACACATATGGACTGGTTGGGCAAACTCCCACGAACCCTCCAGCACCCTAGTGAGGGTATAGAGCTGGTCCAGTGTTCCACGGCCAGGACGAAAACCGCATTGCTCCTCCTGGATCCGAGGTTCGACTATCAGTCGGATTCTCCTTTCCAGTACCCTGGCATAGACTTTCCCAGGGAGGCTAAGGAGTGTGATCCCCCTGTAGTTGGAACACAATCTCCGGTCCCCCTTCTTAAAAAGAGGGACCACCACCCCGGTCTGCCAGTCCAGAGGCACCGTTCCCGAACTCCACGCGATGCTGCAGAGGCGTGTCAGCCAAGACAGCCCCACAACATCCAGAGACTTGAGAAACTCGGGGCGGATCTCATCCACCCCCGGAGCCTTGCCACCGAGGAGTTTTTTGACTACCTCAGCAACTTCAGCCAGGGTAATGGACGAGTCCCCCTCCGAGTCCCCAGCCTCAGCTTCCTCTACGGAAGGCGTGTCGGAGGGATTGAGGAGATCCTCAAAGTACTCCTTCCACCGCCCGAGAACATCCTCAGCTGAGGTCAGCAGCGCACCACTTCCACTGTAAACAGTGTTCGTGGAACACCGCTTCCCCCCTCTGAGTCGCCGGACGGTTTGCCAGAATCTCTTTGAGGCCGACCGAAAGTCTTCCTCCATGGCCTCACCGAACTCCTCCCAAGCCCGAGTTTTTGCCGCGGCGACTGCCAGAGCCGCGCTCCGTTTGGCCCGTCGGTACCTGTCAGCTGCTTCAGGAGTCCCATGAGCCAGCCAGGCCCGATAGAACTCCTTCTTCAGCTTGACGGCATCCCTTACTTCCGGTGTCCACCACCGTGTTCGGGGATTGCCGCCGCGACAGGCACCGGAGACCTTATGGCCGCAGCTCTGAACCGCCGCACCGACAATGGAGGAGCGGAACATAGTCCATTCGGACTCAATGTCCCCCACCTCCCTCGGGACCTGGTTGAAGCTCTGTCGGAGGACAGACGAGACAAAGCGCGGTTCAAAAACCCCTTATGAAGGAAAAAGCAAGGCGTCCGTTTACCCCGCCCGGTATGGGGTCACCGGGGCCCCACCCTGGAGCCAGGCCTGGGGGGGGGGCTCGCATGCGAGCGCCTGGTGGCCAGGTCTATGCCCACGGGGCCTGGCCGGGCTCAGCCCGAAGCCATAACGTGGAGCCGCTCTTCGGTGGGCTCACCACCTGCCGGAGAAACCGTAAGGGGCCGGTGCATTGTGAGTTGGGCGGTGGTCGGGGCCGAGTGCCCGGCCGACCCAAACCTCGGGCGCCAACTCTGGTTTTTGGGACTACTCCATTACATTTGTTGCTTTATTCTTATTGTGTTTGTATTTTTCACATTTACTGTGTTAACTTTCTCACTATAAATCAAATCAAGTCAACATTTACTGAAAAATATTAGCAACAGCTCCTCACCGTCAGCTCATAACTTTCATGGATTTTACTAGCCATAGTCGGCTGTCAGTCACAACAACTGTTCCTGTGAAGCATTAGCAATCCTATATTAATAGACTACTGCATATGACATATGAGCGATGCATTAATATCATAAAGATTTTTTCTGTGCAGTCACACCAATCAGAGTTTAGTGCTGACTAAACAGAGGTTAGTGTTGAGTTCTGTCCCATCTTGACAGACAACTTGACTTTAAATAAGTAAAGAATAAATAGTTCCATATTGTAAAGTGTGGATTTTATAAGAACTGAGCTGAACTAAGCTGTTTATTGAGTCTCTTGTGTTTTATTAAGGGGGTGCGGTGGTGCAGTGGGTTGGGCCACAGTCCTGCTCTCCGGTGGGTCTGGGGTTCAAGTCCCACTTGGGGTGCCTTGCGATGGACTGGCGTCCCGTCCTGGGTGTGTCCCCTCCGGCCTTATGCCCTGTGTTCCCGGGTAGGCTCCGGTTCCCCGTGACCCCGTATGGGACAAGTGGTTCTGAAAATTGTGTGTGTGTGTGTGTGTGTGTGTGTGTGTGTGTGTGTGTGTGTGTGTGTGTGTGTGTGTGTGTGTTTTATTAATTTTTAGCACATTGACTATGTTATCATGTTTTTAACATGGTAATAGTAATTAGTACAAGTAATATACATGGATTCCTCTTCTTTTAATATTGTCACTGGATGGAGATGAACACTTCTCAAAAGCAGTTTGTCCACTCAGCCACAGAGCTTCTCCCAAAACAACGAATGATATACTTCACATTTCCTATCACACTGGACACGTTCTTCATACCAGTCACAAAATTAGTTAACGGTAACCGCTATTACACAACACAAATATTACATTCTATACTTTTAGGTCCATGCCACCATTGCCAAGGTTGTGTTTCGTCTCCACCCCGTTTGCGATGTCCAAGGACAAGATATTAGCCAAGGTATAGCCAAGGCTCGCAAGGTGTCAAGCTAGGCGACTAAGAGTGGCAAGGGTTGCATCTCTGTTCATTTGGATTTATCTCATTGTAACCTTTAGTATGCAGCGGAGCAAATTCTTGCAGTCTCAAGTGACTGTTATGAAGATCAGTACCCAAACAACTGCCCTTACGGGAGGAATTAAAGTATCTTGGAGTTTTGAACAGGATTAAAAGGAATGGGAGACTGGAAGACAGACTGGTGCAGAATCAGCAGTGTTGCAGGCACTGCACTAACCTGAGGTTTTGAAGCAGGAACTAAGCTTTCTCAATTTTCCACCCCATCAACATCCCCTTGACCTATGGCCATGAGCTTTGGGTAATGACCAAAAGAACAAGATCTCGGATACAAACAGTAGAAATGAGATTTCTCCACAGCATCTCTGGGCTCACTCTCCATGACAGGGTATGGAGCCTGCTGATCTGGGAGAGCTCTGGAGTACATTTGCTGCTCCTCCAGAAGGGAGTCAGTTGAGATGGTTCAGGCATATTATAACCATTCTTACTGATCGGCTTGACTCACTAGAGGGAGACCCCAGGGCAGACCCAGGACACAGTGAAGAGACTGCCCTGCACTGTATCTCTTGACTAGCCAGGATGGAAGGAAACTGACTGACTGACTGACTGACTGACAGTAAAGAAAAGTGAATAAAAGTACTAGCCTGAAGTATTTTTGTTTGCTTATAAGTTCTACCAGTTCTGAAAGTTTAATGTTAATCAATATACCTCACTAGAGGGAGTAATGATCAACAAGATAATCAGAGAACACAGTTGCCTAGTTTTATAGCAAAGCTGGATACTTTCTCCTTTCTTCTTTTTGCACTTTTACGCACACCACAGCATACCACTGGGATGAGCAGTGTGGTTATGTAGAGGTCATCTAACCTAAAAGGTGTACTAGTTGCACATCCATCTTGACTAATGAGTCTGCTGGTTATTCATCCACCTACACTTCACAGATAATGTTATCTTTGTCTGCCAAAGGATGTTACCCTCACTGTTTGTTGCTGCCTGATTTTGATGTCCTAAACGGACCATTCCCTGGCTTGATAACTATCAGATGAGTTAGACTGACTGAATAAAGCACACTCCCATAAAACTTCAAACCCCATATGCTTTTCCGTTCTGCGAATTCCGAGGAGGTCTGACAAACCTTTCCCATTGGTTGGCTATGTGGATATTGTTATTTTGTCTGTTTTCATGTTATGGGACTGGTGGTAGTGTAGAGGTTACGGATAACAACTTGTAACCTCAACACTGTACAGCACCGCTCCCGCCAAATATAAATTGCTTATATAAAGCTGTCAGGTATATAACAAACAAATGGTATCAATGCTTGTTTGGGGCTGTGGGTGATACAGTTAGAAGAGTACTTCCCTTGCAATCAAAGGACAAGAGTTCAAAATCTGCTCTAATATCCTTTGTACATATCATTACACAGCACATTAAACATGAGTGCATTAAAATAATCAAATTATTCATTAGATGCCTTAATTCTTCGAATAACTATTCATATTATACAGACCATGATATAGTACTGTATAGTATACATTCTTCAACTGTCTTCTTTATATGCCTTATGTACTTGGATTTTTTTTATTAAGGTATATTTACGTGCTTAGAACAGCACATAGGTCTACAGAAGGCGTGTCAGGAATCCAACTTAAGACAAATTAACATTGTATTCTTGACTTTTTAACTGTAACATATCTGTACTATTAGGGCTAACATAAATTTTCAAAATCAGCCTATTTTTTCAAGAGAAAACAATACCACAATTTCTGGCACGTGTAACAGACTTCTTGGTCCCCTTTGTAGAGCAGCATATTTTACACACAAGTATCATCAGTATTACCAAGCTGTCAGAATAATCAGGAATCTGAAACATGCAGAATAAGCACATGCACAAAGTGACAGAGACAGACTTGCTTATCTAAGCAAGTTAGTGAGACATTTGTTTTTATGTGTCTTGTTATGTATGAGTTAAGTTGCTGAACTCCAGGTGTTCACTTGAAGTTACGTAGCCTGCTCTTCGTTTCTGAACTAGCAGTTGGCTAAAGATATCCTGTAGTGTTTTACAAATTAACACCATGACCTTCTTAGCATCTTGAGACTATAGTATAAGAGGCAGATTTATATCCTAAAGATATAGTTCTCTATTAGTCCTCCATTTGCGATGCAGCAACACTATGAATGCAAAATGTGGCATCTTTTGACATTCGCAGTGAGTTCATCCTCCTTCCCGTGGGTGACAGCTGTCGTGTAGCAGCACATCATCTGTGAGATGAGCAATAGCCTGAGCAGGACCACCTCTGAAACAAAGACTCTAATCTAATGCACAGTCTTGTAGTATGAATTTGTACACTTTCAGCCCAGTGTATGAATGAAGGAATTTGCTTCTTTACATGAAAAGGAAAGTTTAGAGCTGATGCTGGAAAAGGGGCTCATAGTGTACTATAGTACCATTGAGCAAAGTGCTTACCTTGAACTGACCAGGAAAAATACACACACACACACACACACACACACACACACACATTGTCTAAACTGCTTGTCCCATACGGGGTCACGGGGAGCCAGAGCCTAACCCGGCAACACAGGGTGCCAGGAAAAATACCTTACCATAAAACTGGCTCAGGTTCGGATACAATCATCAGCTAAGCAATACACAATGTCGGTGTAATGCACATTTTGTATTGATCTCAGAGATTGACGTCACTTTGGAGGAGCAGTGTCAGCAAATAAAATGAATGTAAATGTACAAAAATTACATTTCATAACAATAATGTAGTGCTGTGCTAACAGTGGGTAGTGCTGCTGCCTCACAAGGAAAGGTTATTTGGGTGTAGGTTTGCAATAAATTTCAGGCAAAACAAATTGTTCCTTATTAGTGGTTGATATTATGGCAACAATATTAATGTTTTGGTGCTTTGGCAGTGTGAAAATCTGAAAACAGTAAAGCAGAGAAGCACAATTTTTTTTTTTTTTATAATGTATCGGAAGCCGTATTTTGGTCTCCGTTAACAACACGATCAAGCATCAGAGAAAGAGACGTGTCACTGTGAAGGTTTTGGCTGTGCTGAGCCTCAGGATTGTGGAACTTATACAACCCGTTATCAGTTACTGTATGTAGAAGAGCTCCAAGGGGGGGAAAAGCAGGCCAGTGTAGCCAGAGAGCTGTGCTCCAAGGCTCTGACTTTTTCAGCCTGTAGGGCCAGAATACGAAACCCATATGACTGTATAAAAGAGACAATGAACGCTTTATGTATTGTGTGGTCACACCAATTAGTGTACATATTTCCCTCTCTCAGTCTTGTCCTGTCCTAACTTCAGGCACCCTGCAACTCATCATATTGTTAATTACTGCGTTCCATTCCTCAATTAACTAAGAGCTGGAAATCATTTTGACATCTGTTCCAACAACTGTCGTTTAGGCTTTGTAATTATTTATTCAAATTGCAAACAGACCTGCAAGCAGGCTGCTGGTCAGCGTTAAAGGATCTCAATCTATTATTTTTCTTACGTGTTGACACTGAACAGATTGTTAAAAAATGTATACATCTATGTACACCTGCATACACACAAACAACGCACTTAAATATAGTACAACAACGCCGCGTGTTGCACGCTGCTGTCACGGAAAGAGTCAGCAATTGTGCTGTTAGGGACGACAAGTACCGCAATAAGGGAAACTTCAAGGCTGAATGAGAAAAATGTCCCAAAAGACAATCCAAAGCCTTGACAAAAATATGGGCCTTGAAGCAATGCGCACGTTCCACGGTCACATTTTTTCCCCTTTGTCACACACACCGTTTGGGCGCAGTCCAAAGCGTCCCATGTGCCTTTGAAAGAGCACACTCTAGTGTTCATTCCTGACCCACTTTTTCTCCCCAGGCGGCACAGAATCATTTTTAATCAACCATGCTTATTGAAATAGCATCTCCACACAAAAACATTGTTCAGACAATTACATTATTGCCCACAGTCTGTCCTCAAGAGGTACAGCAGCAAAATCAAATTATTCAGGCGCTTATTTAATACAAACACAAGCCTGGACATAAACATTGTTATTGCCGCACAGATATACAATCTTTCTTTTTAAAAAATGCTTCTTTTTAACAAAGTTTTGGGTTTTCATGTAAAGGACAGAATGTTTTGTAATAGTCCCAAAACTGAAGTTTTAGTATCTTGAATGTAACTAATAATAATAATAATAATAATAATAATAATAATAATAATAATAATAATAATAATAATATAACCTTGATTTGTGGTTCATTACAAAACGTTGTTGTTGCTGTTGTTGGAGCTAAATTGGTCGTAGCAAGGCTAACTGTAAAGAGTGTGCAGAGAAAAACACATTCATTGATAAATGGATCAACTGAAGAGATTGCTCGTTGACTGGAGAAGAGGGTATCTGCTGGAGGGGTTAACATGTTTACTGAAAAGGGGGATCCATTGAAGGCGATCAGCTGTATTGAGCACAGATTTGGGAGACCCAAGCGCAGTCATCTATACATCCTACACTGTGCTGAAATGTAACACAACAGTATCTTGAACAAATGTCAATCCAAACACAATGTGATTCTCCCTGAAACAGCTCCTGTTGCCTCAGGCTTCTGTTCTATTTTTAAAAGCCTTTACAATGAGGACCGGCCTTGAGGAACGCTTTCTGTCTTGATGTTTCTGCATCTGTAAGGGATATGTGGTGTACAGCTGCAGGCGGAAGGGCTAAGTAGTTAATTAGGGTGTCGGGAATATCGGTACAAAGCATAGAGGGCTTTGAACAAAGTTCAACATGCGTGCTACATGCGGACGAACGCTCACATGGTAAGCTCAGATGAAAAGCAGAAAAGCAGGCCCGAATAATAGCCGCGTTTTAAAACTGGTTGCGCGAGTGCAAATATAGATTGCTATGAAAAGATCAACCCTCCTTAATTACAGAAGTAAAATGAATGGGAAGTGTGAGCTGACATCAGTCAGGTTGAAACACATTTTTTTTCTGTTCAAGTTAGAAAGTTAAACTACGTGATATAAGAATTCTTACCTAATTAATTTGAATGCCCCGTGTAACCCTCAGATGATTCGTAATCCAGATGGGAACATCTTTATTGATCTGGGAGAAGGCAGAGTGTACTCCCAGTGCTTATCTCAGCATAAAAAGCACCTCTTGTGATGAGCCACAATTTAATTAGATGACAATCACTGTTAACAATGCACGGCCAACATCACAAAATTTGCACATTGGCGCTGGCAGTGATAAATCTAAGTAACCGACTCTGACACCCGACAACATCCTCTTCTGCATTTAAATGATTTTGCCTCCCTTCCGCAGAAATATAGAAGGACGTTTTAACCCAGCAAGCCTGAGGCATTTCCATATGTATCAGGAAAACAATGCATATATAAATAACGCACAACGCTTAAGCAGGGGAATCTTTTAGGAAACCTGAAAGATGTTAAGTCCATTTATTTGTTTTTAGCTACGGGAGGCGATGTGAGCGTTCGGCGTACGGGAGCTGTGATGCAGATGAAAAGACACTCCGCTCCAGCTTTGCTCGGCTGCGTCAAAGCGCTTGGACACAAGGAGGAAAGGAAGGAGCAGTCAGGGGCCACCGGCTCCTCCGGGGAATTTCGACCTAGAATTTACGAAATTAATTTAATGTGCCACTAGGGGGCAGTAAAGCAGCCCAACCTGAAACCCCCACCTTGAGAGATCACTTCAGCTCTGAGGGTCAGCACGTGTTGACCCTCTCTCGGTTGGTTATGTCCTCAACCGTTCAGCATATACAAATCAAGTTGCCGAGGTTCAAAAGTAATGTAAATACTGCTGCTATTGATATCTAGTTCATGAAATATTTAGCCAAGCAATTAGAGGAGACGTTTTGTGTTAAAGGCGTTAGCGGTATTACCCCGAAGCTGCTCCAGTGCAAAGGTGACACTGGTTAATGGAGATTAAAGCGAAGCTTTCATTTTCCAAAGCCCTGTTCAAACATCATTGATCCCCCATGCTGTTTAAGGAGAAGGAACAGCTGTTGCGTATTATATTACAAATCCTGTTGTGTAACGGTGGAGAGTGTGTTTCAGCAGCTGCTAAAGCGCAGTGTGTGCACCTCACCTTGCATGTAACAGTTAGCATTTGTGCGTTCCCTTAGAATGCGCCCTCTGCATTATTTTATTTTATTTTGTTTTGCTATTTTTGTTTGCTTGGGTTGTTTACTGCTATATGCTGAGGATGTTGCCCGGAGTGTTTGAAATGCTAACTAATCAGAAGTTAATGAGAAGTTTTCAATGACCCGTATGAACGGAGCACCGCAAGGCGCTGTACCTGTTCGCCGGCGGCGGACCGGCTCTGAGCGAATCTAAGGCTGGTGGGAGAGCTAGGCTATGAAAGGAAGAATTACTTCTGGCCACATGAATTTAATTGCAAGTGGCATGGAGCCTGGAGGACAGGCTCCTGTGTGATGTGCGCCTTTTTAAAAGAGTGTTGGCCCTAACTGCTGTGCGCAGAATCGATGAGGTAAGTAAGCATAATGATAGCGGAAATGATGCGACAGAATGTGACAATATTGTAAAGTGTGCTTATTTATATAACATAAATTACATTAATTTATATAGCACAAATGCTATAGTTAAGTACGAAACCAAACTGCTCCAAAAAAAAAGTTTGGTCTTCAAATAAGCTAAATTTAAATAAATATGATTCATATATAGTTAATTTAAATATGTCCCGGTGAGTCTTGGTTAATCGGACATGAGGAAAAAATGCCGTAAAAGACAGCATTTTTTTATGTGACTCAGCAATCATGGAGAAAAAATATTAAGCCTCATTTGCATGAAATATGCAGAGCCCTAATACAGCTTGTCAAAGATAAAATTGCAGGGCCTTTTAAACATTTAAAACATTTTTGGAAGGGGAGAGCAGAGGTGGAGGCCAGAGGCTAATGGCAATGAGGGATTTGTCAGTCAGACTAGCATTTAATAAAGAGCGGCGCTCCGTTTTTAGCTGTTTGTTTATATTAACCTCCAGCTGAACCCACTTTACAGGCCGCCTCTGTGCCAGTGAGTTGGGTGAGCATCCAGCGGGGAGGTAAGAGCATGTCATCTCCTATCTGTCAAGCCACAAAGGATCGTGCGGCACCCGGCCGCCTGCGAACTGTGGTCACACATTAGGTGAGCGCCAGCCCCTCGCCACCCCTCGCCACCCCTCGCAGCACCCATGGCACTTGTAACTGAGTTCATTGCTTCTGCTGACCCGGCTTTGACCCCTTTTTGCTCATGCCCAAGAAATCTGTCGCTCCTCGCGCCTTGCCGCACAATTTCAAAGTCACGTTTTGCACGTTTGGCCCTGTGGACTTAATAAATATGATTAAATATTCTCTAATAAATTATTTTTGACTTGAATTTGACTCAGAATCATGGGACTGGCCTTAATAAGATCATCTAAGTGCTGCACTATGTAGCATCCTTTCAATTAACTTGTGATCCAGGAAGCTACTTAATGAGGTATCGATTGTTTTCTTATTCATTTTTATGTCACTCTGTTTAATAGCAATGCACTTCAATAAATAATAAATTCCAACTACATAATCCATAAGTCATAAATATTACTGACATTTCAATTGTCCCAGTTCTGTACAGCTGTGTTTCCTTGTACGTTTTCACTGTTCGTTGTTCACAGCCTTTAGCCGCACTTTTGTGAAAAGCCATCTAAAAAACGATTCAGTTTTGGTTGTTTCACCATGGAGAAAGTAAACGCGAAGGGACTCTGTCCGAGGGGAAGCGAATGGAGAGGTCGTGCTGTGACCACTCTTCTGCCACGCTGTGAAAGCATGCTCTTTAAGCACCAAACTGGCATCTTGTTGTACAAAAATTGCACCCACTTGAAAATGGGACTGAACTGTGTCATTATATTAATGAAATCTATCATAACGCAGACAGCATTAAATGCACAAATCTATACAAATAATTTCTTGCAGTCTGTGCACATTGTACAAACTGCAAATGTAATCCCAACACATGAAAGTTGCATTCTGATAACGAATAATAATTATTTCTGGGATTTTGCTTAAGCAAATTGAATTACACAGTCAATAATTAACTTTGTCTTTGCACAGCATGTACAAATAGGCCGTCATCCGTATGTTGACTTTAGCTCAATAAAAGCACTGTTCCACCAGGCTGTGCAGGTACTCAGGGAATGTGCTCATTAGCTAAATTATTGGACAGAATGTCATAAGCCAAAGGGTTTATTTTCCTGTGCTTCTCTGCCTGTTTTCTCTATCCAGGCTGTATGTGTTTCCACGGAGCAGTTCTGCTCAGGTGTTACCATGTTATAAAGAAGGATTTGCATAGCCAGAGTATGTCACCATAGCCTCAGCTGAGAATAGTAAGCTGGGAAGTTGCTAACTTGTTATTCAAAGGCTCAGTGTCGACAAACTGAATGTTCAATTGCCGTGGTGACGGCAGTGTTCATTAGGAGAGACTGTTCTCGCATTTTTTTCAAGTTGCTTTGTCAGTTGTGTGGGTTGCACAACATTTAAATTATTCAGGAAAAGTTACTGCACAATTTAAAAAAACTTTCTCGCATAACCTTGTAATATGACTTCATTCAATTCTTGCTAGGCAGCACGGTGTCATGGCAGGTAGCAGCGGGACCGCACAGCACCAGGGCTGTGGGTTTGAGTGTGAGTTTGAATCTTGCTTTGCTTTGTTGGTGCAGTCTGCATGTTCACTCTGTGCTCATATGGGATTCCTAAATTCTCTATGATGCTGAATTTGAACCTTGAACAAACAGCCCCTTTCTCTATCTGCTCTGGTTTCCTCCCACAGTCGATAGACATGTTTCAGGTAAACTGGTGACACTAAATGACCCTTGGTATATAAGTGTATGTGTGGATACCTTGAGATGACATGGTGTACCCTGACTAGCTTAGAACCCTGTGCTTCCAAGATAGGCTCCAGACTGCCACATCCCTAAGTTGGACAAATGGTTACTGATGGTGAGTTGTATGACCCATCATCTCAAAGTGTGTTACATATGAACTTTTTGGGTTCTCATTTAATGATAAAATATATTGAAATGTTTATTATATAACATCTGAACTCGCAGTTCATGAAAAGGAAAAGCTGTTTAAACAAAAACGAAAAGAAGTACTATTTCCTGATAACTTTTACAAGCAGTTCTTGGAGGAGAAGAAAATGCGTTTAGTATCAAAGTGACATCTTATTCCAAAATAACATCCTTTAGGAACTGAAATCTGCATGCAGACCTCTTCAGAGAGACCTGATACTTTACAGCTGAGCCTAAACCTAATAAGAATGACGGCTTACTGTGGTTATGGATAATGAGCCTTTCACTTTAACCACTTTAAACAGAGGGTGAAAATTTCCATTTCCATCTGTTTTAACCTAGTCTCACTTACAACCTTAATATCTTCAAAATTCAGACACCAATCACGGCTTACAAAAACACGCACACAGTCTAAAGCCACTTGTCCTAAGCAGGGTTGTGGCAAACCAAAGCCTACCTGGCAACACAGGGCGCAAGGCTGGAGGGGGAGGGTACACACCCAGGATGGGACGCCAGTCTATCACAAGGCACCCAAAGCGGGACTCGAACCCCAGACCAACCAGAGAGGAGGCCCTCACCAAACCTGCTGTGCCACCACACCCCCTGGCTTGCAAACAGCATAATTAATCAAATATTCCGATCAGCTAAATTAATTCTGAACCATTATTTCTGAGGCAACATGAAAAGCAGCTAGTGGTCTCACACAAAATATAACCCTACGTCAGAATCTAAATGCCATGTGATCTCCTTTTTTAGCACTGGACACATTGCCAAAAGGATTGGTAACATACACAGATAATACTACTTTTGTGTCTAAAACATTTAAATTCCGCAGGCAAATATTTATGAGTTTCGTATCTCACGAGGTACCAGATAACACCACCCCAGATCTGTACTGTTTGAAAATTAGCAGTAAGTCCTTATGAACATTGGAAACAATCAAGGGCACACAGGATATCTTTCCTGGCCTATAACTGTGATTAAGAAAAAAAATCTCTGATAACTTCAGGTAATTATTTGCAATATTAAACTTGTGTGAATATACAAGTGTTCTGCAAATATTTAGGGTTTTCAGTATCATTGTGATTGACAAGAGTTATGTTACAGTTTTTGAAGTAAAAGAATGGTAAGAAAAATGAAAATCTTTTTATACAGTCAGGAAAACTATTACTCAACTAATTAGTTGCATTTGTTTGTTAGCAGATCTTGGTTATTGCCCAGTCAAACATACTGAAAAGAGTAAACTCAGTTAAAACTGAACACAGTGATTTGTTTATAAATGACACTTTGTACATGTTTATGTACTTTATATTCATATATAACAATATTCAGTTAACTACAGCAGTCAGCACAGGACAGAGCAGAGAAGGAGAGTTTGATTTATGGCCTTCTTCAAAACACTACAAAAGATAGCCACCCTGAACACTCCATTAAATCAACGAACAAATGTTATCAATTGAGCTGAAGGAAGCAGAACGAATAATCTTGCAAAGCCATAAAGCAACGTCCGACACACCCCTCCCCCCCCCAGCAGATCTCAACGTGGTGTAAGCAAGAGAAAAATGTTGCGCGCAGATTTCTGACCGATTATGCACTTTTTTCTTAAGCTATTCATAGAAGACAGATTCATCATTCCAATTTGTCAAAGTGGCAAAGTTTTCAATTAATTATGTGTGTGGAGGCTCGTGCGTATTAGGCCTTTGTCAGGCCCTGACTGAGGGCTCATTTACTGGACTCTAGATGAAGAGCATCCGAGGGGCCCGGCACACCTGTAATTAATGTGATGAATGTCTGTGCGGTGCGAACTGTGGCAGCCATGCGTCTTTGTGTCTCTTCATCAGCCGCCACGGCAGCCGCCTTCCCGTTCACAATTCATCTGAGAAGCTCATCTGTGTGGTGACTGCGCTGCTGAGCCGACTACTCAAAGAAAGGCCTTGCATCTTCCTACTGCCTTGAGTGTGCGTGCGTGTGTGTGTGTGTGTGTGTGTGTGTGTGTGTGTGGGGGGGGGGGGAGAGTATTTCTTTTTTATTAACCGTGTCCTTGCACTGAACAACTTTCTTACTTTAAATCTCATTTCGTCTTTGTGGCTGGAACTTGGTTATCGAGGAGAAGAGATGGGATTTAAGGGATGGGTGCTGTTATGTCTTAATTAACATTTTGTCTTAATGACAGCGTTTGCATACTCAGCAATGGCCAGCCATTTAAATCCCAAGTTGTTTTTCTAAGAGTTTTCTTTCCTCTGTCTCCAGCTTTTCTCCCATTCTACTTTTCCCATGTGCATCTTGGACGTTGTTTCTCACGTTAAAGTTTGTGTGTCACTGTTCTGCTGTTAGGGGGTGCGGTGGCGCAGTGGGTTGGACCGCAGTCCTGCTGTCCGGTGGGTCTGGGGTTCGAGTCCCGCTTGGGGTGCCTTGCGATGGACTGGCGTCCTGTCCTGGGTGTGTCCCCTCCCTCTCCGGCCTTACGCCCTGTGTTGCCGGGTGGGCTCCGGTTCCCCGCGACCCCGTATGGGGCACGCGGTTCTGAAAATGTGTGTGTGTGTGTGTGTGTGTGTGTTCTGCTGTTGCGTATGTGGCTATGTTGGTACGTAGGTAAATACTTAGGCAGGCAAAAGAAATCCTGAACTGCGTGTAGTGTGAAATTTCACCATTCTTCAAGAAGAAAAGGTTCCAGTTCTTTGAGGGATAAAGGAAGTGCAAATCTACTTTACACTTAGATTCGGGAACTTCCTATAAATGTTCAATGATATTTAGATCTGCTGACTGTTCAGCCCATAAAAGGCATCTGACTTCATCCTGGTGTTCTCCACTATTGAAACTGTGTAGCAGTCATCATGAGGGAATAGTGTTTGCACCGTACGGTGCACCCGGTCCGATAAAATTGCCTCATATTACTTGGCCATTACATGACCAAGCAGAAACATGATCAAATCCTGGGACTCCCACAAGATGGCTGCCCGTACTATTATGGTTCCCCCACCATGTTTAAGAGCTGACAACAGACATTGAGGGTTGAAGGTATCCTTTTGCTCTCTCAAAATGTAAAACCGTCAATGTGGGATATTTAGTAAAAGTTGACTCATCAGGTCATATTAGCTTGTTCCATTCCTCAGGGGTCCAAATTTTCACATTATACATCTTTGTGCTTTGGCATTGGACAAACGGTTTCAAAATGGCAGCCCTACTTTAAATTGCAGCTAATATTTTTTTAGGCTGGACATTTGTGGCATTTTTCAACTATTCCTTGCAGTGTTCATCTTTCACTGCTGGTGAGCTTCAACTTGTCCATGTTTGGCACAGTTTCCCTTGACACTTGAATAAATTGGCAGCTTTTGCAACTGATGGACTGTGGTTTGGGCACTGCCAATTTGCCCTATTTGGAACTCTGTTAGTTGCCCCATGGTGCTTTGAAAACTCACATATTCAGTGAACTCACATATCTAAAGTGCTCATTGTCAGATGTCTTTTATAGCTGACACATACTGATTATTGGCAATCAAACTAATATGAGTCACCTTTGCAGCCACAATTCTAATTGTGATTCTGTTACTTCAGTTTTACTGTAAATTCCTTTTTCAGTTAGTTTTTACTACTTTGTCCAGGATATCTATATATTGGTATGACGTATAGGGTAAATGCATGTATTATTACATATTTTCTAACACTGTCCAGTTAATTTGCATATATACAATACTCTCTGAGATTGCCCAGCTCTCGTCTCTACCAACACAGCCTCTGCATGTGCCCATTTACCGTCCACAGCATGCCACTGACCCCTAGTGCCGAAGCAGGCCTTGCTGAATATCCATATCCCAAGCCAGTTATTCCTGCGGCTTACTGTAGCTCTAGGCTGAGCTGTCGTTTATGATTCAAAGGCAGGAGTTCAACTGAATCCAGCTGAAATTATTATTTTCCACAGGAACTGGTGTCCAGTGATTCCTACTGTTATCCTAGGGTCCTGTTAACTCAAGATGACTTAGGTGAGATGCAAGCAGGGAGCGTGGAACTTCTTGTTTCCATACTACTCCCTTCATCTGTACTCTGCAGGCAGTGGAGAGTGTAGCCCGAACTGGTGGGCTGCTTGTGTTCAGCATGTGCTGGCTAAAGAGCGTGGTCTCTCTGGAGCGGGAAGAGAGAGGTCACTGCAGGAGCGCACCAGGCATAACAGATTGTGGGAATCTCCAGGCCTTGTGGACACATGTTGATCTAAGCAATGTGCAGCTTGGATTGGTGCATAGCCGTGGTCAATTCCCTGATGGCAACGTTGTGAAATACAAAGCAAATCTAGGACTTCAACCAAGAAATGGGTCTGCACAGCACACACTCAACACAGCCATCCCTAGAGCCCTGATTAAACCTTCAGCCAAATGGATTTCTGCCTGTAAAAGATTATCCTGCACAATTTACTTTGGAAATGGTGGTGTGTTTACTAACAGGATGAACTGGGGTATGCCTTTTAATTAAATAAACTAATAACAAAATGAAGTAGGAGAAACAAAATGAATTCGCTGACTTTTCAAAAATACCAGTCTTATCGAGTCTGCTTCTGAGAGTGCATCAGCTTCCGTATCTACAAATGATGTCACTGAATTATGTCTTATTAGACTGTTGCTTGTAAATATCATTAAACAAATGATAAAGCAGCTTTGCATAACCCCATCTGCTCCAGCAAAAGCATATCCCTCTGGTAAAGGCGATGTTTTACAGCACAACTATTATTTTAATAATATCATGACCAGTATACAACCTGTAAGGAGACTGTTTTGCTTTGTTAGGGTATGCCTGTATGCAGCAGAAACATGTTACAAAGGCAAAAGACCAGGGATACGCAGGCAGCTTGTAAAGGAGTGTTCCAATAAGAAGAGCAAAGCTTTCTTTTTATATTTTAACATTACTGTCTCTTTGCATTACGTCTTAGACAGTGTGAAGATAGGGTTGAGCCCAGCTGTTGAAAATTTGAGAAATGTCCAGGACAACAATTCTTGCTTTTTTGCACATTACTAGGAATCGGTGGGGACAACTGGGAGCAAAATGTCACACCATGACATGCAACGAAGCGTAAATTTGGGTCTCTGCTCCTGCCCTGCCCCCTCCGTGGCCCTGGTACAATGATCTACATCAGCGATCTTCACAAATTTTCCAAAGGATTCTGATTTCAATGATTCGGTGATGCAGATGTAGAAATCATGATTGCTGGTCTAACTAGTGATCCATAAAGCATAGGAAGCCAATACATACACAAGAAAAGAGCATTCATAGTACAGAGACTGTTTATCTTTTTACTGAGAACAAAGCAGTAACAGCTAATGTAAGTTATAAATGTTTAGGCAAAACATCAAAAAATTATCAAAAGCAAAAAAAGAGGGAGACTTGCAGTGACCCTGGAAAAAAAAGGATTCCTTAAAGGCGTCAGGCCAGTTGTTAACTTATTGACGTTTTCATATTTCACTTTGTAAAAAGGGCAAATACTTATGAAACCTGTACTGTCGAATGGCCAAGGTAGCGTGTGAATGAAAAAGAATGCAGAATGGTATTAAAAAAACTTGACTGTTTATACCAAATTCTTGAAAGTAAGGCTTCAACATTTTTTTTTAGTTTCCCTCAGTTTTTGTCCTTCAGTTTCTCTCAGAATATTAAACACATCCTTTCTTATAAATGCAGACGTTTTCTTTAATTCCTCCATTTCCAGCTCTCCATCTGCTCTATCAAGATCGGAGAGGGATATAATCAAGGTTTGAATACCAACATACATCACAGAACATCCCAGATCAGAATCAGCAGCTGTCTATAACAGACGACAAAGAGGACGACAAACGCTTCTCTGCGGTCCTTAGTCACATATTCATGAGTTTCCCCTCTAAAGCTTTTTAGCTTTGCACACAGTGCAGTGAAGGATAAGACATTCTCCCAACTGTAGTCTTGTAGTAACAATGGGTTATTCCCTCTACCACATACACTCCAGGTAACGAAAGTGAGAAAATTATTCTGTATATAAGATACTTAACCAAAATATTAAACATCTAGCCCCACACAGATAAGCAAAGGAAGGGGCTGGTGAGTGGTAATATGAACCCCCAAAGAAGCTGTAGAGTCCCACAGTAACACTGAGAGATGTACAGAGTAATGCAGCAAGCTTATCTCTGCAGTAGGGTAATAAGTTCAATACGAATACAGCCAGAAGGCACACTTCCCTAGTAAACGTGCCAAGTGAAAAATAGCCCGACCTTATGCTGTAAAACTCAGACCCATCGAGCCAATTGCCAGAAAACACAACACGACCTTTCAGATTCGCTGAGCATCAAGTGCAGTCAGGGCTGGCGTGCTTTCCGTCTCATCGCATCACGGCCCCAGGGCCCTCGACCCACCACAAATCAGCACTCGCCACGGAATCTGCATTCTACAAGTCACGGAAAAAGCTACTTAACATCCAGCTTGACCCTTCTTTGCCTATAGTAATAATATCAAATTGTATTTTGCAGGATTTGTTGTCTAAACACTCTGCTTTGTTCAAGTAACCTTAGTGTAAAATCACCATTCCTATCCATGGCTGTGGAACTAAATTAAAGATATCAAAAGAATAAAGCAGAACATGGTGGTGGACCAAAACATGAGCTAGTCTTTGGCTGTGTGTTGATTTAATTCTGTACACCATATTTAATTCATATAGTGAATACAACTAGTAAAAAAATGTCTGTGCTCTACAAATGTACAATAATTGTGCATATTTTTTTTCAAATAAATCTACATTATATGAATGAAACGAGCTTACATGCAGGAAGTGTAGTGATTAGAGCTGCTGCCTTTGGTCCTGAAGGTCAGAGATTCAAATCCCACCTCCAGCTGTAGTACTCTTGAACAAAGTACTTATGGTAAACTGCTCCAGTAAAATTACCCAGCTGTATAAATGGGTAAATAATTGCAAGTTGCTTTGGAGAAAAGCATCAGGTAGATGAGTTGGTGGCCTGGTAGTGTTTGCTAAAAGATTACTTAAAGCCAGAAGTTCTGTTTTACACAATGGATAACCTCAAGAACCTGTATCATTAACAGTCTTGGAGACGAACCACACCCACATGTTACAGGGGTCACGGGGGGGTGTACAGAACAACATGTAGCTACAGATGCTGACAATGTGCCCAGCTGGTTGCCTGTTTATAACTAATTGGTTTTATTGACAATTTTAATAGATTAGTATCATGATAGCAATTGCCAATGTTAAGTAAGCAGAAACTTGTTGGTGTGTGTCCTCCATTGAACTGCTCAGTGATTTCATTGTCACTCATTTACTCCATCTATTTTTAATAAATCACAAGAAATTATTCATATTTGACTAAAAATCTCTCTCACACACACACACAATCTGAAGATGCTCGTCCCAAGCAGGGTTGTGGCAAAGCAGAGCCTAACCCAGCAATACAGGGCACAGGGGCAGGGGACACACCCAGGATGGGATACCAATCTGTCACGAGGCACCCCAAGCAGGGCTCAAACCCCAGAACCGTAAAGAGCAGGCACAGGCCAAACCCACTGTACCACTGCATCCCCCCTTGACTAGAAATAATAAAATTAATAACGTAAATAATTTCCAAGACACACACACACACATTTTCTGAACCGCTTATCCCATACGGGGTCACGGGGAACAGGAGCCTACCCGGCAACACAGGGCGTAAGGCCGGAGGGGGAGGGGACACACCCAGGACGGGACGCCAGTCCGTCGCAAGGCACCCCAAGCGGGACTCAAACCCCAGACCCACTGGAGAGCAGGACCCAGTCCAACCCACTGCACTACTGTGCCCCCATTTTATACAGCTAATTGAACAATTTAGAGTAATGACCTTGCTCATGGGTATGACAGTTAAAGGTGGAAATTAAATTTACAACTTTTGGGTTTAAAGGTAGCAGCTCTAATCATAATGTTACCACCTTTTTTTGTAGTGTTTATGCTTATTAGTAATAATATATAAAGTATAATTAAGATTACATTTTAAATATTGTAGTATATGTGGAAATATGCAGTCTGTGCTATATATTGTCAAACAGATATTGCAAAGCTCAGAACACATGTTTCTATTTTATGCCATATCTAGTCTGTTTATCAAATCCTCTGACCAGGATAAGGAGTGTAGAATGTGGACAAATGCTCTTAGCTGGAGTAGATTTTGCTGTATATCTCAACATCCAGGTGTGTGTATGAAAAAGATGTCTTAAAAGAAATGTTAAACATCCGTGTCTCAGCTCTAATTCCTCTGTTACGATGCACATAGGTAAACAACGTGGAAATAAGTGTCAAGCCATCAGTTCATGCAGAGGTCAAAGTGGATAAGTTGGTCCAATTAAAATAAGAGGATTAACAAAGCTGCTTTTTCGGGCAGACACATTTGTTTACGTCACAAAACCCATTCTCAGTTCTTCTGTGCCATTCTTTCTCTTTGGTACCTTTTTTCCTCCATCAGATTAACAAAATGTACTGTATACACAGCATTTTGTCTGTGTTTTTTGCATAATGTGAAAAATTTTGTGGCTCAGGTAGCTCTAACCAGTGCTTCCTTGCTTTTAAGGGCTCTCCTAGAGTAGTTGCATGAACATCTTCATCATACTCGTTTAATTGTGTCATCAGCTTTCTTAGAATTTCAACATGAACCGCAACTCATTATTTCATTTGTGTTTCTTATAAAGTCTTCATAACCCCTTATGGTACAGCCAAAAGAATCTGTAATTCTTTCGCCTGGGAAATAATTATTTTGATTTTTGTCTCTTGTGGAAAGCTTAACATGGCTGATCCTGTTTCATGGATGCCCTTTGCTGTTCTGTTGTATTAGAGCAAAGTAGTTCTGAAGTCATGAAAAAGTTCTAATCCATCCTTATGCTGGGTCAGACCAGTTAACAGAGGAAGAGTGGGAGGCATATACATTTTTAATTGGAGGGTCAGTTGGTTCTGCCATATCCTTTGGATGTTCTAGCTGCCTTTGTGGTAAGCTGCAGCCAAAGGACCCCCCATCTCATTAAAAAAGAAAGGATTAATTGACCAGTTCATTAACTGCCAGCCCCAGGACTTGATCAGCTTTTTAAGCAACCACAATAATTAGACCTTTACTCAGCATGATCGTGGCCTTTGAACGAATGTAATCCTTTTTATTATTTATCTTGGGCATGGCCTAATGAAAACCTTCTTTCAGAACTAAGTTGTAATTTTTTAAGAGTGACAAAGTGTACAGTTGGTGTCATTTAGGACATGGGAAGATGAAGTGCATTCTACAGACATTTGAAAACATGAAGAGCATGTCATGTAGGCATGAGTAAGTTTTGGGAGTTGCAAGAATGGAAAGTGGAGTTGCTCATGTGGTGATTTCCACTATTCCTTAACAAGGGCCAAGATACTATTCTGCTAGAATGATAAGAAACATGAACATACTGTGAAATGTTCTAGCTCCAGTTGAGTGTGACTTCTCTTTTTCATCGTTTATTTTGTTTTGGTACCTTTCTGTTTTTTGTAGCAAGAAATCACCAGGTAGAAGCAAATCTGCATTTAAAAAAAAAAAATAGAATCAACACTTTAAATTATGCAGTACTGTATTGAAAAATTATGTTCCACGGATGCAATAAAACAGTGATCATTTACTGAAAAAGATTTTTTGAGAACATAATAAGTTAATTCTTCAGCAACATTAATTCTTCTAGCAACATTTAAGTAAATCTTGAAATGTATAAGTTAGACAACATACTTACTTGTTTGTTATGATCAAACTGGAAAAATCTAGAAAAATAATATTTTCATTACAGGAATATAGCAGAAATGTGGAAAAGCCTGTTTCCTAAATATCTTGGTGTGGCTACAGATCAAACATTAACTTGGTTGGTAAGGATGGAAATGCTTACAGGGCAGAAGAAAACTAGACTTGTCACTGTGGTTTTCTTTAGGATTCTGCTGGAGTCCAGTGGGGACCTGCAGTGCAGTGATGGCTAATCCAGCTTTCTCTACCAAGGGCTGGTTAGGCCCCCTTGAGCAAGTTATCACAACCGGTCAGACTTTGCCCGGCTCCAATTAACCTTCAGCTTGACTCCTCATACATACTGTCTTTTTGTAGTCCTGAAAGCATGCTTAATGGAACGTCAGGATCTGAAAGCTTCAAGAAGCTTAGTGAAACATTCCTTCCCAAAAGGTTAGTTATCCAGTACATTTGAAATTGTTCTCACTTCCTGCAGGTATTTAAATAAAAGAGCGATGGGCTCCAATAAAGCCCCTCAGCATTACTAAAAGAAAAGGAACATCAGCTTTATTACTTGAGAAGGCATGTGCTGTGATGGTCTGAGAATACAATTAGCATATAGGCATACATACATTATACATGGATTGTCAGTTAATATATTATTCCAAACCCATCTCACTTAAAAACAAAAAAAAAATGTGTGTTCATTGGGGGTTTTCTGCACTTTTGAGGTTTTGAACTCTTCACTACAAGTAAGTTGAGCTTATTAGGAGATATGAGCAGAGCATAAAAGAACAGTATTATTTTATTTCATCTTGAGTTTAGCTAGAGCTGAACATAAGATCCAGCTTTTTTTATTAATGATTAAAATAATTTGTAATTATTGCTGGATGTTTTCAATATCTCTGTTGGAGCAAAGAAGTTATTGTTTGATACGTAATGGGCACATTGGCATTTGGTAAGTTTTCGACAAAAAGCAGAAATTCTGAATTTTCCTGTCACATTCTAGCATTGGGCATTCTCATTTTAAATCCTCTGATTCATGTTAAAAATGTATTATCCTAGATTAAAGTGCAATCGTTTGCTCTGTTACAGCTACAAAGAGGCCTTTCCCCTACCCTCCCATCCCATCCCCCTGCAGTTCATTCAAAGGGCATCCGCAGTATGTATGTTCCTGCTCCGCTTTTCCTCATTTCAACTAAATCCGACAGTCCGTGACCCATGGCGCTCTCTGCTTATTTTTATTTCCAACCCTTACATCTATTTTCACCGGCCTTTAATCCTCTCCATGACAGAGGACAAAGTTGATGAAAAACCTTTACAAATAGCATTATACTTTTTGTTTTTATTTTACGAGTGGAATTTGATGTAAGGTTCTTACTGTCATAATAAAACACTACACATGAATTACACCATGAACGTTAAATTGTTTTGAAGGGGGCATTTAACATATTAGGTCAAGCATATACCTTCCCGTACAGTCAAATTGCTGGCAGTTCCAGTTTTTCACGTTCTGGGATTGACGAACTGAAAACACTTCTAAATTATGTACTGTACATGGATTTTTTTCAAGTATTGGGTTAAATATAATACACAGTATACATATATATATATATGTATAGTGTATGTACTCAGCTCTGGTAGTGTGTTTTTAATAGAACAGATATGAAATGTAACACCAAGGTACTGATTTTATTATCTCTGGGACAACATACTGTAAACCTTCATCTGCACAATTTATTACGCCTTTAATAATTCCATCTAATTTAGCACTGAATTGAATTAGTCGATTTAACTTAATGCTCCTTTCTGTACTTTTTTCCCCAATTGCCTGTCTTTCACTGTTTACAAGACACACACACATTGCCTGAAGCCGCTTGTGCTGAGGGGGGGTTGCAGCAAACTGGAGCCTAACCTGGCAACACAGGGTGCAAGGCTGGATGGGGAGGGGACACACCCAGGACAGGACACCAGTCCATCACAAGGCACCCCAAGCAAAATTTGAACCCCAGACCCACCAGAGAGCATGCCCACGGCAAACCCACTGCACCCCCCTGTTCACAAGACATGGATAATTAAATTTCAACTGCTATCAGCTCCATTTTAAAACCTCTCATCCCAGCAAACTGCTGACACAAGGTTATACAGAGACTAAAACCTGGTAAGTCATCAATCAATAAATCAAATTATTTCCTATAGAGCATTCTTATAAGCAAAACCTCACTACATGCTTCACGGTGTATTTTCCATATAGAATAAAATCTGCAAAACATTTCCAATACTCACTTAAGCAAGCATGACGGAAATGTGTCTAACTGCACAACCACTAAGTTGTTTTGTGCAGCAAATTATAAAACTTAGCATCAACTAACCAACTAACTGTTGCTGGCCATTCACTCTTGTGGGCCAGCAATTCAGTTCCTGCACAAGAATAGAAATGGAGTGTGATCATGACATAAATGAAAGTGCGGAATACCTAGGCCAAATTCAGTCAGTCTAATATTGTTTGAGATACTATTGAACAGACGACAGACAGCATGGCTCATGATTCTGTGTTTCTGACAGCTCCTGGAAATATGGTACCATTGAGGTATCTTCAGGTTTGAAGGGGTCAAAAATTGCCTTTGTGAGCAGAAAAAAAGAAAAAGAATGTACTTGTTCCCTTGTCCCTCTAGCAAAAGAATTTTCTTAGGTCTTCTAAAGATTACTGTCTTTCCCTGTACATATTCTTAAATTCTTACAATTCAAATGAGATGGAGAATGCTGTCAAATTATTCTAATTTTAAAAATGTATTTTAACAGTTTCTGATACTAGCAGACTTTGTCTAAGATTACCAGACTCCCAAACATGGTAATATCTGAGCCTATTTTGCCCCTCTTTTCAATACAGTTTCCATTTTTGATTTTGAAGAGGTTTTTTATTCTACACAATCAGAATGTGTTTAACGTGACACACTTATCAGACATAAGGGGAACTACAGAATAGGCCTAATTAATTTTTTAATTAATAATTACATTTTTTTAGAGTGCTGCTAATTATTTTCTGAGAATTTCACTCCTAACAGTGTAACCTACGTAATGTCTAAATTTATCTGGGTAAGGTTGTAATGGTGAATTGGGCAGCACACTTAGTTTTCAGCCATACTTTACTAAGAAAGTACAACACTGTCATCTGCTGGTCATTGCCTCCTAAAGCAAAACTGAGCAAAATTATGAAGGTATGTGAAAATGTGAAAAGGCCACAGTTCAAGACTGACCCTACCGAGATGTTTGTTCAGATGATCATCTGTGTTGTGATTTCATTTTATTATTATTATATATTTACTTGATAATTAATGTGCCAACTCTAAATTGTTGTGTGTGTGTGTGTGTGTGTGTGTGTGTGTGTGTGTGTGTGTGCGTGTGTGTGTGCCGAGAGAGAGAGAGAGAGAGAGACACTACGTTAAGGCATCCCATCCACATCCTGGCATTGGCTCCTGGTTACTACTTATCTATGTTCTGTATAGTAAGTTTATGAAAAAGATTAGCTCTTTGTGTTACAATAGCTTTGCATATCTTCTGGCACTATGTTAATTAACAATATTAATAAACACAACATTGCTTAGTATAGACACACACACATTGACTGAAACCGCTTGTCCCAGGTGGGGTCGCAGTGAGCCGGAGCCTAACCTGGCAGCACAGGGTGCAAGGCACACACCCCGGACGAGACACCAGTCCATCGCAAGGCACCCCCAGCAGGACTCGAACCCCAAACCCACCAGAGAGCAGGCACAGCGCAAATCTGCTGCACCACCATGCCCCCATTTTTACTTAGTGTATACCTTCTTATTTGTGATGATATTTTGAATAAATAAAAAATCAAGGTGAACAAAGCAATATTTCTTTCCTTATTTCTTATGAAAGAGGCTAGGAAATGAATCCTGTTAATGGTATCTGACTGTGGTTAAATAAAGTGTAGGATGGTAGCTGAGAGCTCCTTTATTTTAACTGGCAGAAAGAACTAGGGGTCTTCAGCTCAGAAAAACTGACACACAGGTTATGGCAAGAACTCAAGAAACTGACTGGAAATGTCCAAACAGTGACAAATGGACCTTCGGTGCACATAAAGCGTGAATCAACGACAAATTAGTTCATCTGGAAAATATAAGCATCAAATTATTCATTCTAAGAGATTTTGATTGTTTGCTTATTTGCTTGTTTGTTATCAAAAGACCCAAGGTGTTTGGATTTTAAGTGGTTAATGAAAATTTGTGCCCAGTCCCACAAGGGCAGATCTTTTAGGACATGTAATTTGAGACTCTGCTGTTGGTATTTCCTTCATTCATGGCACCTTGCTCGCTGGAGCCACTGAAACACATTCCTAGGATTAATTCTGAGAAGAGAAAAAAAAAAAATTACCGGATAAATTAACAGTGCGTTTAGAATTTGTTTAGCATTTGTTTTAATTACATTTAAATCTGATGTATGTTAAATGAAACAGAGCGATGTGTTTATACTATCACACCCAAGACTAGTAACATAGTGTTTCCGCTTCGCCAAAAGTGAATGACAAACACAAATACAATTACACATTCCATAACCTCAGGAAACTTTAGTTGATTTGCATTTTGTATTGATTTGTAATTTGCTGACTGACTTGAGTCACGGATTTTTCCATTAAACACATGCCTGGATTAAATTTGCCCTTTCAGAGCACATTTTATCATTTTTTTTTTTAAACGCTTGGTGACCTAAAGAAACGATTTTAAAAAAAAAAGAGCAGCACAGGCTTCATGAAACTATATGTCACAACAGGAAACTGCTGGTTCGTCACCGCTCTTCTTCGCTTTGCTACGTCTCAGCAAAAACAACAGGGCATCTGCAACACTTCACCTTCACACACTGCACAGCCACAGGGCTTCGCGTAAATATTACATTACAAGTTTTACATTAACTGCTGTTATTAACTTTACTACATTTTTCCAGCTTCTCATCGTCTCGTGTGAAACCAGTCACCGCCGGTTCCCTCCAGTCCCGAGCGAAACACAATTGAAGTGGGAATCAAGTGTTCGCAAATTTTGTGAGAACACGGATATGTAAAGGTTAAAAGTATATGACCATTCAGATTTTGTGAAAGTTGTTGATTTTGTCGCCAGTTCATACATGCCATGTTTGATGAGAGATACTAATACATTTGATCATGATGAGATCATGTGTTTAGGTTAAAAAAAAGGGGAAAAAAAAAAAGCGATGATCAAAATTATAGAATGTAATAAAAATATGTCAAGGGGCAAACGGAGAGAAAAACAAAACGGGAGAACTACGTTTAATAAATTGCATGTACTTTCGTACAACGCGCCCTTATACCGTGCTCCCACAGGGTGAAAGTACATCACCTTACACGTCGACTCGGGTCTCCAGCTTCGTCAACCTACCTTGACAGCGGAAACGTCTCGTCGGCCCATTGGTCAGGTACCGACTACGTAACTCTGATTGGTCTGCCGAGCTGTTTGTCTGTCGCTTGGTACTGATTCAGCCGGGAGTTAGTGTGCATCGCAGGTTTTCCGAAAGGAAACTTATAGGGATTTATGGGATTATGTAGAGAACTATGTAGCGAATCTCCTCAGATTTGGTAAGTACTGCTTTATAGGTTTCTTCGTTAACTAATAGGGATTTATAAATTCCTTTATTTAAACTCTGATGTTATTAACACGAATATTATTTTGATAAAAGTTTACATGTAGCTAACTGGATATGGCCGGTGGCGGTGAGAGACAGTCAGTGACACTAGTCTAGAGGAGTCAGTGTTACATGACTAATTGATTCTGTCAAGTATTCCTTTTACCTCTTTTTACAAATATATTCTGGATAAATATAAGTCAGCAAAGTGAAGTTTAATAGATAATATGCAGCTCACTAATTCGGATATGTAATCATTTGATTTTAGCATGCATGGCACTGACACAGACTAGTCTATTATAGAATTTTTTTTTTGTCTGCAGTGTCCAGTGGGTGACTCGTCTGCCACAGACAGTTAAACTTTAAGTCATTCCATTTAAAGTGATTAATACATATATTATTATGCAATATCAGTCCAGTTTACTTAGGAATTTTAATGATGTTGCAAGTTGCAAGTGTTGTTGTTGTTGTTGTTGTTGTTGTTATTATTATTATTATTATTATTATTATTATTATTGGTAGAAGTTCAAATTCCTGCTGCTGTAGTTCCCTTCAGTATGTCCTTGTACATCTCTTATATAGTAAAAATTACTCAACTGTATAAATGGGTAAACCATTATAAATAGGTCCGCATTGTAAGTCACTTGGGGAATAGAGCCAGCAAAATGAATATATTATCGTAATAGTCTTTAGTGGATTCCTGTGTTAAATACAACCTTTCCATGTTAATGTATACATAGATTTAAAGGAGCTGAACACACACACACACACACACATTTTCAGAACCGCTTGTCCCTTACGGGGTCACGGGGAACCGGAGCCTACCCGGCAACACAGGGCGTAAGGCCAGAGGGGGAAGGGGACACACCCAGGACGGGACGCCAGTCCGCCGCAAGGCACCCCAAGCGGGACTTGAACCCCAGACCCACCGGAGAGCAGGACTGCGGTCCAACCCACTGCGCCACTGCACCCCCGGAGCTGAACATATGTAGTCAAATTACATTTGAACATTTTATCGCAAGAGATTCTTGTTTTTTTTCACTCTACGATGAAATTAAGTTTTTGGCACTCATGGTTTTGTTTCGTACGCTCATTAGTTGATAGTTTTGCTCTTGTTTATTAGAAACTGCAAGCCTTCAGAAATTAAGTAGGAGGATGTGCTATGTTTCGGGTTTTTGTTCTACACTACAGCCATGGGGACTCGAGGGGATTCTGCCCGCAGAGCGTTCCAGGCACCTGTGGACGTCCATGCCAGTGCGGATGGTCAGGTGTACCTCTTCAGTGGTGGGCCTGATGACATGTTAGAGGACTCCTCAGAAGAAGAATTAAATGTGATGAAACTGAGGCCCCGTGGCCCAGCATCAGCCAAGCGGGAGCAGAAGCGAGCTGGGGACATCCTACTGCTTGAGCGAGACATTTCGCATGGTGACACCCTCAATACTTTGGCACTGCAGTATGGCTGCAAGGTGAGTTCCTGAAGCCATCTGACTTGGACACCCACAAAAAGTGCTGAAATAGGACTGGCTAGAACAGAGAAGTCTATTGTACTAACTTGATTTTCAAGTAGAATAAAACAGTGTATTTACAAAGTTTGTGAATGTTTGGAATAGTTTTTAGATTATAATTTGTACTCTGCAGTGCACTTCTTATAATCACTGGTCATTGCGGGTAAAGGCATAGTGAAATTAAAGTATGTGGAAGGCAAAATGATTTGTGTGCGAAGATAAAGTTTTCAGTCCAAAAAATCCTTCCTTAAAGTAAATAAATAAATGTTTTTCTTTTTAATGAAATAGGTAGCTGATATAAAGCGAGTGAACAATCTCATCCGAGAACAGGACTTGTATGCGTTGAAGTCCATCAAAATTCCAGTGAAGAAGCACGGCCTTTTGACAGAGAGGAACAGCGAGCTCACCGGCATTCAGCCAGGGATGCAGCTCCCTCTGCCCCAGGGCTCAGCTGCTCTAGGACCCGGCCGGCCTCACTTGCAGGAATACACAGATTTCCTCAGAGAAATTGACCGTGACATCGAGCGGCTCATCCAGACCACAGAGAACCAAGGCGATGTGCTCTCTGATACCCAAAATGAACAGCAGCAGCACTCTGCGGACACGACTTCAGCCAACTATGGAGCAGACTGGGGCATTCAGTGGTGGAATGCTGTGGTAGTCATGCTTTTGATTGGTATCATTTTGCCCTTGTTTTACGTAGTTTATTACAAAACGCAGGAGAGACAGACTCATTTGAATGACAGTGTAATGAGCACTACCTTCCTGTCTACCTCGAACAGCACAGGAATAAATCTCAGTACGACAAACTAGATACTCAGTTTACAGAAATTATGAGAAGTGTAACTTGAAACTGAAACTCTTTAGAAATTGTTCTTAAATTTTTTTGTCCAACGCAAGAGAAATGTTCATATTTAATTTTTTTTAACGTTACTTCATTTAGCAGACAAGTGACTTCCGATGAACAGTAGTGTTACCACCACACACCTTATTCACCAAGGTGACTTACACTGCTAGATACACTGTTTACAGTGGGTCACTCATTGATATATCAGTGGAACACACTCTCTCTGTCACTCACACACTATGTTTGACTTCGTCACCAGTCCACCTGAACAGCATGTCTTTTGGACTGTGGGAGGAAACCAGAGCACCCAGAAGAAACCCCCTGAGAGAACATGCAAACTCCATACAGAATGAGCAGGGATCAAACCCATGTCCTCTTGCATCACCCAGGCACTGTGAGACACCAGCGCTACTCACTGTGCCACCTTCCTTCCTACAATTGAAAATCATTTTCTCTTTCTTCTCTGTTTTTTGAAAATCTGTCTATTTTGCAGGCATATTTGCATATTTTTTTCTTCTGTAAAAGTTCTTCCTTAATTTCAGACATTTCAGTTGCCTCAGTAAAATATGTATTTTTTTTTGTGTCGTTCTAGTTACATATTAGATTCTTATGTTTTGACTTCCAGAATCTTTAACAGGCCCTTTTTTTAAAATTACAACTCACTACATATGAAGTATGGTTGGATTTAAAGAATTGGAACCACATGATGCAATACATATTTTATGGAGGCAATAGACAGATCCAAGGTAGATTTTAACTTAAATATGTGCATATTTCGCAATTAAAATATGTATCTGTGCCCTAAATCTAATGGGTTGCAGATGAGAACAACTGCCATTATTTAGGTTTATTTTTTCTCACCTCTTACCCATTTTTCTTAGTATTTTAATCTTAAAAGCACCTTGAAATAATGGAAAGGCCCATTATTTTCAATTCATTTGAATTGTTATATGTATTTCAAGTATTACACATAATGCAGGTCTATGGGATTAACAGGTTCAGATCTGTTGATTAAAGCACATTTAAGTTCTTGTGAAATCATCAAAAGTGATCAACTTTTTTGCACACAGGCAACTATGTAAAACCATTTTTACAGGTTTAATTTGAGTGATTATCGATAACCTGCCTGTTTTTTACAGTTTACGTGTGTACTGGTAATCTGGACTGCCGATAAGTATGTTAAAATAATTTGCAGTAGTGTCTTTTTTTTACAGTTATGGTACAGGGTTAGTCTTTGCCCCTGACAAATAATCTGCATATAATTTAATGAAACTTTAGCACTTTTTGTTTTTCATAAGGAAGCTATAACTTAATGTAACAACTATTTGGATATTTTGTTGCTGTGACAAGCACTACTCATTTGGGGAAAATTAACATATTTTATGCATTCGGTGTTCTAGATAATGGTGTAGTAGGTTATAGTCACTGAAACCTTAAGAGAAAAATAATGTGCCAAAATTGTGTTAAGAAAGTTGTATTTTCGAGCCAAAGAATGAGGAAAGGAAGTTGTTGGCAAAGCCTTAACTGGTTTCACCTCCGAGTACTTTTCAGAGTGAAATTTTGGTGGAATTGTTTGAAGCTCGTGTAACTGTTTTAGTCAACACTGTGCCATCAGTGCCCATACATATGGTTACATAATTTGTAATCTGAGTGCAGTTGTAACTGAACTTCCTCAAAAATGAATAACAGTGTATTTCAATGAAATGTATCCTGTAAATAAAAACATCAATTATTTAAGTAAAATTTGTGTGGGCTTTTATTTGAGTATCCTTTGAGTCCATAACATCAGTATTCTCTAACATCAATGATCTCTGAGATGTACGTTGCTTTGGAGAAAAGTGTCTTCTGAATGAATAAATGTAAATGAAATAAATGTAAAGGTGCAAGAAATGGCACAGAAAATTGGCAGGACAATTGGTATTTGTGGGTGCTGTACTGAAATGTGTGTGTGTGTGTGTGTGTATATATATATATATATATATATATATATATATATATATATATATATATATAAATACTTTATGTAGAAAGTAATTTACTAAAGAGGTACTGAATTTGGAAATGAATCCAATGTGGACATTTCCTCTCAGCGGTGTGCGTGAAAACATCCACCGGCAGGTGGCGCTATCAATTTTATTTTGGGTGCCAGTGGGACCCACGTGACTGTAATTTCAATGATAAACTTTTGGCCACAGCTATTCCGAAGACCAGGACAAAACATGAAAATGTGAATTTACTTACAATTTGAGAATAATGAGACTGCAGTTTTTTTCCGTTGCCATTTTTGTATATTTTGAGTGCAGGCAGTGATACCAAACCCAGAAAGGGAAAGTTTCCCCATGATTACACTTGTCACCTACTACAGTGATATAAGCAGAAAACGTTATGTTCCGCTGACTAATACATTATTACGCAACATTCAGTATAACACATAGGAACAGAACATGTACAATAAGGTGCTAGCGCAACACATGTGTCTCATGAAACAATCCCTGAACATGCCCTCTGCGCTGCATGTAACAATATGGAAGAAGGTTTCGAAAACTTGGCAGCTGCAGCCTCCATAAGTCTCCTTTGATCACAGACCTGCACCATTTTTTATTTGGACACCTCCATCTCTCAAGAAAAGCTCGGCAAACAGCCGCTGCTCTGATCTGCCTCTGGGCCCCAAAGCTGTGGATGGCTGCCAGGCCTCGCATTGGTCCGGGGCCCAGACTGCTTGTCCTCGACAAGCGCAGGTGCGTCCACCCGGGGCTCCTTTCCTTCCATCCATCCCTTCATCCATCCATCCCCCATCCATCCTTTCCCCTCCCCCACCACTCGCCTCTGTCGCAGCCCAGCGTTTCTCAAGCACAGCTTGCTTGGTGCAGCTCTGTCTCTCCTCTCAACAGGACCATCTTTATTTCATCAATTTTCCATTCCCCGCTCTCCCCAAAAGGCGTTATTCCTGCCATTGTGGCACACTGCAGGTCTGAACATTGCTGTGTATATGAACAAAATAAGGAAATTCCTGCTGGACTTAACTGGCTTTAAAAAAGATCACTCTGCATTTTTATCTTTGGGGGCTTTCGACAATTTCCACTGGGGAAGGCTTGCTCCTAAAAGCTGTGTCTTCACACAGCCGAGCAGTGGCACTTCACCTGAATTTTCCTCTTCTTTTGATTATTAAAGACAATCCGAGCCCCCCACACCCCCGGGGCTTGTATCCAGGGTGTGGTAGAAACATGAGAATGTTTTGCTTTCTCCTGCCTGTGAATATGTGCCCTGTTGTGCAGAGGACGTTTCATGTGAAGTGTCTCATCGCTACTTGCCTTTGTGGGAGGCAGACAAGCCAGTGCACATTACAGTAGCAAGGTCAATATTTCTGTTTATCGCCGTCACACACAATGGCGTCAAATCGTTTCACATTTGTCCTTGATTTTCTTTTTTTCTTTTTCTTTTTGCATTAACCTTTGGAATTTAAAGCCCTTCAGTGAGTGGTGTATTTTTCTTTGCTCACAGATATTTTCATTTCAGTATTCCGTTTGAGGTACTTTCTCAAGTACTTTCCCGGTTATAGGCCTACCCCATTTATGTGTTGTGTTGTGCAGTGGGTGTGATAAATAAAAGATCTGCCGTAGTAATTTTTTAACATCTTTTTAGGGCCCTGTTGTACTCATTATCAGAAAAAATGAAAGGAAACACAACCAAGTGAAGAAAGAAACTGAGAGCTTGGCCATGAGCCATGCAGCCTGAAGAAATGAGTGTGAATTCGATCTCAACGATTCTAACATGATCCCCGGTGTGACTTATAGCGGGTAATTTGGAGCCTCCTTTTGTTGCAGTGTGTTTCCTGCCTTAAGGTGAACTAGCAACAGCATTTGAAACCCATGAAATCACAGTTCCGTTGAAAACTAACCCTACTTTCTAACCTGGTGTTTTTTCTGTTTTTTTTTTCTTTCTTTTTTTTCTTTTTGGCCATTTTCAAATTAAAAATAGAGGGAGCACAAGAGTTGCAATCATGTTGCTGTTTCCGTTAAAGAATATCTAAAGGTTTCTCTATTAAGTGTCTTTTTTTAGACACAGTAGCTTGTGTGGAAATGCCTGGAAATATCAGGTGTGCTGAGTATCAGATACAGCCGGTCTCCAACGGGGCAGCAGGTGGCGTAGCGATTAAAGCCATTGCCTTCCTAGTGGTGGACCCGGGTCTGAATCCCTCAGAGTAATTGAGAAATAGAAACTACAGTATATACAATATTTATAAAAGTACACAACATTTCACATGTGCCATCAGCTGCACGAACAGTATACTGTACATCTATACCTTTCTCTTCACAGACCAGGTAAAACATTCACCTACACATGATGAATTATATAAAGCCTTTACATAGATTTGGCATGGATATGATTTTCCCTTGTTATAATTCATCATTCTCCCAAAATGCAATGACTGATCAGAAGCAGTCCATTACAGACTTCCCCACCAATGAGTTTTCCCATTTGCCTGGGAACTGAGCATGTGCACAACATGTCAAAACAGGCAATCTTTCAGGGCACCTAAAACCTTACCTGGGTCCTTTGCCAGGGCCCAAAGCAGACAGTGGTGTTGGGTTATTCATACACCAGTGAAATACCAATATAAAACATAAGGACAACACAGACATGACAGGGGGTGTTCCGTGTTTGTATGTGAGAGGAGAATACAGCCCATTCAGTGTGTGCACACACTATCGTGTGGTTTTCTTGCTCACATATAACTCGGACAGACCTGCTCTGACACATAAATGATTATTATGCAAGCCTAAAATCGGAGAAAAATGTCTTCTCCCACCTTACGAAAGTAATGCGTTCCTGAAAAACCCTTTGAATTCTTGAGTCGAAGACATAATTATTCTTTCATCGAAAATTGTTTGTTCCCGAGCCCCAAAATTGACACTCGTTTATGGTGAACTATCACCAAATCTCATTAAAATGGACAGAGTTTCTTCAGTAATTAACATTTTTTTTGTTGCAACAGAACATGACAAGTTTCCCTTCATTAATAGCTCTGTAATTCTGTATGGTTGTCTGCCTGCACTCGCTTAGCTCTTTCATAGGTTTTATACATCATACATTTTATGAACGCTCAGAAACAAAACATACATGTGATACTAAATATGTATGTTTTCAACCTGTAATGCAAAAAAAAAAAAAAACGGAGAAAGGTGAGAATTAAATACAAGTTAAAAATGATTGGATGTCATTTTGGAGAAAAACGTGCTCAATTGTTAAATGCAAATGCAAATGTCACGTCACTCAGCTGTCCAGAGGCACACAAAATCCGAATTCGGTCCTCATGAATGCGAAGAAATGCTTTTTAAACTGAGGGGTATTGAATGAAAATCCTCGTAAAGTCAATTTCTCCCATCTTGAAAGAGCGTGTCTCGGGGGTATGAATGTAATGGATACCTGAGTGCTATTGTCATGAGCTGCGCATATGCAACTCACAAATGTAGTGTTATATGTTCTGAATTCCTCTATACTCCACTGGTGGAAATCTGCAAGAGAGCCTGTGCGTTGCAAAGTCAACCCAGTCGTGTGAAATATACAATGCACTGTAAGGCAAATTGCTCTCTTTTAGATTTTTCATTAAATCGCACTTATTAATATATCTGGAAGGTGGCACCCAGACCACACATCAGAAGCCGCTCTTCACAAAGAGGAAAGGGAGTTTGCAGTGTGTCCAGTGGTTTTACAGAGTGTGGGGAAATGCAGCAAAAAAGCACGGAGAATGTACGAGGGTCACGCACACCGCTGGGTCTCTTCCAACCGTGGCGAATATAATCAGATCGACTTTGCACTTTTAATGAGCAATTCCCCACATCCCGGACACACATGCACAGTGTTGATCCGTTGGGCTGTGCCGCGAGTCGCCCACGAGAGAACAGCGCACGGATGCAGCTGGGTGCAGGAGACGGTGCTAATTGATTACGAACACAGTCACGTCCAGCCTGTCTAGTCACACTCGCTGTCAGTGAACTGCACTTGCAGCACTGCCACTGAATCCCTCATTTATTCATGGATCCTGTGGGGATATTGAGTTTGCAGCTACATATTTCTCTCTGGCATAGTTTAGATTTCAATTTCATTCATGGTGACTACAGGAGTGGTGTTTAAAGGTAGACCTTATGGATTGCATGCTTTTTTGTTTTTTTTGGTACATTTCTTCTACTTTTATACCCTCTTTTTTCATATTCACACAGAAAAGCTTTGGGTGGGCCTTATGGAAAAGCAAGCAGCAATAAGTTTCTCACTTCTGCCATTTCACCTTTCAGATCCACCCATTATTCCTCTCCCACAAAGCAGCAAAGCCACCCTGGCTTGACAGTCCCCAAAACACGGCTCGCCTAATGTGAAGATCCCAACTGTGGTGAACAGCACACAGCTCCCCCATTCCATCTAAGGCTTTCATTCACTCCTGCAGAGGTCTTTCTAAATTTGTAGATACTGTAAGATACCTTTAAGGGGAAAAATATTTTTATCCTTCATCCATCTCTTAAATACTTCTGAAATGCTGGGTCACCATGCTCCAGAGCTTATCCTGGAAGTACAGGATCTGGGTACATTGTGGTCAGGATGTCGGTGGACTGCACAGCAATCAAACACACAACAAGCAATTTATAGTCACCAGTTCACCTGCAACAAATACGCTTGGACTGCGGGAGCAAACCAGGGCACCCAGAGGAAATACATTCAGGCATGCAAACTCCACACAGACAGAGCAAGATTCTAACCCACGTCCATAAGTGCAGCCCAGGAAATGACACGCTGTTATTGCGATTCCCCTTTTTTTCCCACATGATTGCAGAGATTTTGTTGACCCCATAATCAAAGGGATCAACACAACAATAATGATGGCTCAGCAGGCACGACTGGTGTCACAGCTCCTGCGCTGTGAGTTTGGACATTGGTTTGGATCCCATTCTGTTTGTCTAGAGTGCGCATGTTCTCTCTCTGTGTTTGCATGGGGTTCCTACGACAGTCCAAAGACATGTGTTTCAGCTGAACCAGTGACTCTAAATTGCCCTCACAGTGTGTGTATCTGAGTGAGGTGTGTGTTACACTGCTCTGCTCTACAAATGGGTAAAAAATTGTAGTGAGTCTAGTGTAGTGTATCTAGCACAGTGAGTCACTTTGAACAAAGGTGTCAGTTAAATACTATCGTACTCTGCTTTAGAGAAAAGCATCTACTAAGTTAATATTTGTAAATGCTGAAAAGCACAAGATACCTATGAATATTGAATAGTGTACTGTAAAAATGTTTCTGTATATTGTTAAAAAGCCTTTTTTTAACAGAAGAGCCACATTTTTTGGTCCAACTCAAATTAGTTGCCTATTTTCTGTAGGAAGCTCATGTAACAATTTTAATTTACATTAAATGCTATGGAACAACAGCAGTTTTGTTGACCATAAATGTAGACGAAGCAGCTGTGTCAGGTCAGGTGCAGTATGTTAATTTCTACAATCCGAGACAATTTAAACCACAATTCTTGCAAGATGATGCCATTTCCTGCTGCCGAAGGAAACCAGATCAAAGGTTTTTTACTGGCAAGCTTTCAAAATGTAAAACCTTTACTCTGGTGAGGTTTTCTTTTTCTCTTTTTAATAGTCTTGTTTGGTTTCATCTCAAACAGGTAGCTAATAATAAACTAGCAAAAAATGATAGAAGCATTTTGTTTAATGTATGATAAAAGCAATAAACCATAATTTAGAGTATATTAAGAATATCAGAATGCAAAGTATGAAACAAAGTAGCTTGCATTAGATTAAAAAGCAAATTTTAATGTGCTCTTTTTGAAAAAATCTAATGAAGCTTTTCACAAGTTGCTGTACATTTTAAAAAAAACTGAACCATTAAACGAACAAGTAAATATTCAGCTCTAAATGGCTTAAAATTGTGGCTCTGAAAGCTGTAAAAGAAACATGCAATTTTAAATATTTACAAACTGTACAAAAAATGAGCAATGATCATAACCTTTGACTGTGTCTCTTGCAAAAATGCTACAAGCCCTCACTGATATGCCATCAAACTTCGCTGTCTTGTGCACCGCTGATCCCCGTTTCCTATCCCTCTGGTGCACACACACTCACACGTTTTAGTTTGGTTTTTTTTTTGTCGGGGATTTCTGGAGCAAATGAAATTTTCTACACAGCTGTGCGAGACAACATCTGGAGCTCCAGGAAATGTAACACTTGCCGGCATGCAGCCAATGCTATCCAAGCCCTTTGGAGAGGCAGCAGAACCAAATTCCATCCTTCAAACAAATAGGCTGCACTGGTCTGTGACTTCCTTCTGAAATTGTACTGTCTCCTTTTTCAGCTAGTTAGACAAGGAAGACTTCAAAATACCGTATTCTTTATTTAATTCTTCCACTGTCCTTTCACACTGTGGTGTATGTTGGATACATATATATGTATGTATGTATGTATGTATATATATATGTATTTGTCCAAAGCCATCAACCTCTAGATTTGTGAGACCTCACAAAAGGAGCTTACGCAATTTTATTTCACCTTCAGTTTTCTGCTTATATTTACATTTACTGGTTATTCATTTAGTAGACACCTTTCTCCAAAGTGACATACAACTCCAAGAAAAAGCACATTTCGCCAACAGACACAGACATAGATGTTGACACGTGATTCAAAAAAACTACAGTTTGTCTGTTAGTATGTATTACATGGGTAGCTGCACACAGAATTGACAGAGAACAGTTTTATATTTGACTTTAAGTTTATCTGTTTTACGAGAACCCAAACAAATGTTTTCATTGATTTTCATTAGTAAGTCATTATATACCATTACGGTGAATGCTGATGCATCTATGAGGCATGAGACATCAGCGTGTGAGTTCTTGGCTCTTCATACTGTACTTCACACTATAAATTAGTTCTGTGTAATAAAAGTCCAGTTTTGCTTTGGTTTGAGTGTGTCAGTTTCAGTCCAAATGGCAAAAGTGGAATTTTGCTGAACTATGTATACAAACACATGGCAGGCAACAGTTTGTACTGGCCGTTGCTCTGCTAGTGTGATTGTCTGTACTGGAAGAAACACGCTGCTACCAAGGCTTTTTACTCTCCAAAATTCTGTGGCTGTGAGCGAAGGGTCTGCCAGCTGACAGAGGACCCATGGACTGATCAGCCCTGGAAGGCACAGGGTGAGACAGATGCTCTCATGGTCTGGAGGTGAGGTTTGTTTGTCGTCCACCTACAGAACCGCTATATACAGAGATTGTCTCAGATGCTTAGACGTAGACAGTTGCTTCAGGAACCTGATGTGACTTTATGGGTCGAACAAAAGTGTGTCTATTACAAACCAGTAATATCAGTCTGCATAATCTGGTGCATGTGAAGTGGAAATTTGTGATGAGATTAGAAGTCACCGATACTGTTGTGCTTTATACCAAAATGGTTCATTGTTCAGCAGAGGTAGAAGCACGGTGAGGGCTGCAGCACCTGGTCCAGTCACTCTGACACAATGAAAGGTCCTTTTGCCATCCTATGCACTTTGCTTCAAATATGGTCGTTTTGTCAGCACAATCCGTGCCAGGAGTAGACAGCATGTTCCATTTCTTGAAAATATCACATGCTAGACATCGTAGTGTGAGGAAAGTGTCCTGATTTTTTGCTGAATTAGGTGGATTTGTTGTAAGATGTGAAATCTCTGCCGGTGTGAAATGTAATTAAATTTAGGAAACTTTGTGTGACTTTTCTGTACTGACAGGCTGTCATGTATTTATGCAAACACTGGACTTTTCTTTGACACTTTTTAGGTGTTTAACACAACTGTTCCTAACAGCACTTTCCAGCTTTATGCTTATCTGTACATCCTAAAAAGGTGACAAGAGATGCCATTAAGATTATTTACTGTATAACTTCCCTAGGTTCCATCATATCACTGGTCTGCTTGTTTGCTTCTAGAGACCCCTGTTGATGTGGAAAGTGAGTGAGAAGAGCACAAAACTGGTATAGGGAGAGAAATGGTGATCAGATAGTACTTTATGTGCAGAGTAAGTTAGGGAGGGCCTGTGGGGGTCAAGGAGGTGAAGGGTTTGTTCAGCTCTCATATCTGGCCATGAAACATGATGGAACAAATAAATTCAGTGTGGCATTTTGTGTCACTTCACATACTGAATAGTGAAATATAAACGGAAACTATTAAAAAAAAGCTTTTTCATTATTTGTCTGATACATATGTTAAATCTTAGTTTTATGGTTTACTATAAACTTGCTTTTACATCCGCATTGGTTTGTTTTCATAATCCCACACTGAAATATACCAACCTGTATAATTATTACATTTAAAATGTTGGCAGATTTTTTTGGTCAGAAATCCAAATACTGTGGAAGAAATGTCAGTGGAGTATCCATAAAATATAGTATGGTGCCCTGAATAAATGCAGCCTTGAATAATCTAAGTTGCCCTGTACTGTAGAAGGGATGCTGAGTCTGTTCTCATTTATGCTTTAGTCATGTCCAAAACTGAGCCACCTTGTAGGCTGCAAATTCTGGAAGGGATTTCAACCATGCAACCAGATAAATGATATTCTTCCTGCCAGGCAGCGGTGAGTGTCAATGCTACATGTGCAGCTGGGCTTGAAATTGCTTTGCTTATGTCTGTCACACATCTGAATTAGGGTTTTAAACAGGTTCCACCCATAGGCAGTAAGAGTGCAATTTCCGCAAAAATACCCCAAATTAGAACAGGGAAAACTTCAACCTTTTTTAAGTTTTACTTTGTGGTCTGCAATAATAATAATAATAATAATAATAACAACATAGAGCACTTTTCCTGTGCTGTAAGATCGCCAGTTTTACATGCTTTATATGTTTGTGGTGTCTCTATATGTTGTCAAAAAAATCATTATGTATAGTAAACCTGTATATCTGGTCCTCCTCTCAGCTGTGAGGTGGACATCTGCAAGCTCTTACTATTTGTACTGCCTTACACAAAGAGCATAGCATACTGACCATACGGTTCACCTCACCGCTCCTGAAATTGCTTACAAAAAACACAAATTTTCTTCCTAATTGTGTTTTGCTCCGGAGTGCTGGGCAGGCCACTGCCGTTGAACCCCCAGACCCCCCCCCCAACACACACACACACACACACGCACACACACACATACACACACACACACACCCCAGGAATTTCCTCTTTTCCGTTGCCTTCAGGCTTTTCCTTGTTTTTCACAGTGCATAATCATGACTACTTAGGATACTTGTTGTATGTCTCTGTTTGCATTATTCTACCACTCTGTGGTAATCCATTTGGAAAGACATCATGCAAAAATGGAATAAATAGAATTGATTTCAACTGAACTAAAATGAATATGAAGCCATGTCAAAAATATTCCAGCTGGCATTCATCTAATATTATGGTTCTGAAATAAATTTAATCAGACTGCATCTTCAAGATTTTTCATACTTCAAAAAATTTCATTTGTTATCTCTACATGGCACATGAAGATGTATATGAAGTATAAAAGACAAACATACTGATTCACAGTTGTTATTAATGAAAACGTAGAAAACAAATGTTAATTGCAGGAAGCTATTATGCATTTCAGTTGCTTGTAAAAATGTGCCACATCTGCCACATCTATTATGCAGCTTTCAGATTTTCTGTATCCACTAAGAGAAATTACCTCACCTTAAGGGCGTCCGAGTGAGAAACATTCAGCATCAGTGCATGTTAGACAGCATCTGGTATTGTCTCAGACAGGCATAACGCAGTCAATGTAGTTCAACGAGGCGTTCATTGATGGCTCATTTCAGTGTGAAAGCTAAGAACACTGCAGTTCTAACATCTGGAATGGCGGTGAGATGATGAGCAAACCAATTTCTTGCTATTTCTCTGACAATCACAGGTCAAAATTTTTCACATCCAGATCTCCACTGTGAAAAAGCACTGGGAATGCCGAAAACATGAAGCATAATCCATTTTGAACTTAACAAAACATTTTCATGCATTCGTTTGGCTGCCCCTTCTTTCCAAGGTAATGTATATCTCAGAGAACAATACAAAAAGTGCATTACATCAACAGTAGGGATTTGGATGCAGACTTGTGATTCATAAACATTCAGGAACAAGGTCTTTCACACACTTGAGTTTTCTGTGCTGCAAAGGACAGTAATAATTACTCTAATAGCTACTCTTTGAATTTCTTAATGTAAGGATGTGGTACAGGTTACATTGTACACAGCACACTTTGAGTCAAATATATTTTAGTGCTTTAAGTACATGAAGCATTTTGCCTGAGCGTGTTCTCATCATGTAATGAAGTTGCTTCTCCAGTATGGGAAGGAAATTCCATTAACAAGGCGTTTCCGCTTGCTCATGCTGACAGCTGGTAGGGCTTCAGTGCCTTTCCTAAATGCAAGGCATTGTGCTGTGTTTGATATAACAGTGTAACCGCAAAATTAGTTCAGCTCATATCAGATTTTCTCTTATTTGTGAATCATACCAAACTGCTGAAACTTACAGTAGTCCTCCAGGGGTCCAGTGTCTGAAACCGTGATAAAACGGTTAACTTTGTGTTCGTTGGGAACGCCGGGTGATCTGGAGAGCCACTGACAGCTGGGCATGAGGCCAGCAGGGGGCACTACGAAGCATCTCCTCATGGTTGGAAATGCAGGGTGTCAGTCTCCAGATCAGTCTTAACATCTGGTTACAATCTGCAACATGATTCAGGCTAACATACACTGCATGTCCAGTCTGCTTCATACCTATGGAACTGGTTCTCTGATAGAGAACCAAATGTTATTTGTCATGTGAAATCCAGACCTGCGCATAGGACTTTGTTTTCTTGTGCTCTCAGTTTCACTGGGAAAACCTAAACTGCTAAACTTTCATCTTGGTTTCTTGGACAGGGAGAAGTTCACATTAGGGAGTAATGCTAGGACAACAAGCAAGGCCTTTTGGGGAGACAGCGGTAAGGGCACCCAAACCTCTTCTGTCAACTCCATGACTTAAGTGCTTCCTGGTGTTCTAGTTCAACTAACTCTAGACCAAAGTCATGATCGCCTTGAGGTGAATGACAACTATAAAATATTTCAGTCAAACACATCATACGAGCTTTCATTAAGGACTAGGTTACAGGTTACATTTGCAAGAAACACTTAATGAAGTTTGATACCAAAAGCTCTTGGCTCAGCTGTGGTGTATGGGAAGTGGGTTGTGTAGAATATGGACGGATTTTTGGTTAATTAGCGACACATATAGGTTATTTACAACCTTCTCTTCATTCCTGTACTTTCCAGATTCTGTTTAATTTGCAATAATGAAAGGTCAGAGACACATAGTGTAATTGAATTACTTTACAGCAATTAAATTAACCTTATTCTCTGCATTCGCTAATCTGCTCGCTACTAATTTGCAGTGACATTTTTAGGGGCTTCTGTCATGCATTTTGGTCTTATTGATCTTTTGCTCATTACTTTCACTGAACCGTTTGCCTTAATTAAGTCTGACACTATATTAATTAAATAGATAAAATGTACAATGCTTTAAAATGATTAAAATGCAGCGTGTAAATCTGTAAGTAATTCAGAAATAAAGGTAGCATAATGGCACAGTTACAGCTTTCACCAAGACTATTACGGCTATAAGGTTAAACACATCCAGTCTCAAAGAATAATATAAATGGCTGTTTTATGCAACCAGACACAAGGGATCTTTCACTTTTTAACTGAACCACAGGCCATATCCTAGAGAAGGATTTGACCTCCAGTTAAGTGCATGTACATTCCATTAATTTGCATTTGCATTGTCTGTGCATCTAGGAGGTGCTCTGGCCATGTATGACTGCTCATAGGTCACAGAATAATAAAAAGCTTAACTTATTTGAACTTATTTCAGCTGTCAGACATGACATACGACGTTTCATCATGCATAGTAGATATTTTGCTTCTCGTAAGGCGTTGCATCAATCACTTTGCCACAAATAATCCACATTTATAGTTCATATAGACTTTACATGGAAACTATACATTAAGGTTCATCTCACTGAGTCGATTAACTTATCTGGAATCCACAGCAAGAGTGGAATGTATTAAGGCTTAGGTTAAAAATCTGGCAGAGATAACAGCAGAAGACTGATTGAAACTGCAGTTGAAATTCCAACAACAATATTATTCAGGAACGAAAATGTTTTAGCAATACAAATCTTAAAAGCTGAACACACCTTAAGGCGTTTAAAAGGCTTTCGTATGTGTCAAACTCTGAGACTCTGCTAATGTCAACAGACTACCAGATTTACCAAGAAAGTGTGGAAAGAAACAATTTCCTTAAGTGTTCCGATATCATGATTGAGGGTGCTTAAATTTAGCTATAATAAGTCACAGAAAACTTAAACTGGTTGGTCTTAATACTGGAATTTTTTCATTTGTATTGTAAATGTTCAGATACAAAAATGGATAGAGTGGTAGTTTTAAAAGTACACAATTTGCACGCCATGAACTAAAACAGAAGGTACGTTCAGAGACAATACATGCTCCGATAAGGCTGTCATACTGGTGCAGCATTGAATGGAAAGTGAAGGGTGGGGTGTTTGGAGGGAGGCAACTGGCTCAAGTGCTGGGAATGCGCAAATGAGGTGAGCTGCTTTTTTGACATTGTGAGCATTCTGTGCTGTGCCGGTCCTCTCATGTGGATTCATATCAATTACAGCACAGAGTGAGAGGTAACTTTAAACGTTATCAGCGCCAGCCAGTGGTTTGGTTATGAAATCATAATGAACTGTTTTGCACATGAGTACCTGTTCGACCTCCTAAACGTAACCACAGAAGCAGTAATGCTGAACTGTTTGTAGATTGCATTACAATGTTACCTAAAACAGAACAGGTCAAAGCCAAAACGTAGAGCAAATATAATGAACCTGAATTTCAGATGAGGCGGTGAAATAAAAAGGGTATCCAGCTGGATATTATTAACTGACGAGGCATTATTACCTGGTGTATGTTCATATGACATGTTTGGGTCCTAGTATGATTTTTTAGAAAAGAAAAAAGGAGCAGCTGATAGTGGCAGTGAGTGAGATTCGATATGACCTGCATCATACCTAAGTAGTTCTTACACAAAAATTCGGTACAAAATGCAAGTCTGAAGATGTCCGGCTTTCCTGCTGTGAAAGGTTAATGCTGTCAGCAGCCATGGGGTGATGTATCGGCTGCTGGAGAGACACACCGGGAGGTGTGTGAGAAGCAGACAGGTCAGGGCTAATCAGTTATGTATAACCAGTCGGACGGTACCGTGTGGTGCGAAAGCCTTAATCAGCTAGAACTGGAAGCCATTTCAAAACATAGCATGTATAATCCGAGATCACTTTTGGAATGTAGTTGAAAGGGAAAAAAGATCCTGATGCGAGAGCCTGCTTTGTTATACCAAAGTACTACTCTATTTTTTCTCAAAGATGGATTTAGAAATGCGTTGTATTCAGATAATTAACTGCATCCTAATATTTTTTTTAACCTATTCGACACTTTTAAACACAATATTTTCCAAGCTGTGTTATGCGCAAAACAATGTAGGAATCTTTAAATTTTAAAAAAAAGAATTGTACTCCTTTTCGTATGATTAAGGGGCAGAAAACATTAGATACATTTTGTGAACCTTTAGCATGATTGAATTTAAAATATTTGCATTTGATGCCTTGATTTGTCCTGTGTTCTGCAAAAACTACAAGAGCAGAAATTGTGCTATCAGCTATAAAAATGATTTGACAGCATTTGCACCCTTCAGAGTATATGATGGCACAGAAAATGTTTGTAGAGCTGTCTACGAGTGTTATATGGTCGATGAGAACTACCTCGTGCATGTAATCTACAATGATATTCCGGCATTACAGTATTACCATCCTGCTCTTGGATAACAAGAAAAAGTAGAAAGATGTAAGTACATTTACATTTACATTTATATTTATTTAGCCAATGCTTTTCTCCAAAGCGACTTCCAGTGGATACTATGTAATGTCATCAGCCCACACACACCTTATTCACCGCGATGATTTACACTGCTAGATACACTATTTACATTGGGTCACTCATCCATACATCAGTGGAACACACTTTCTGTCACTCACACACTACGGGGAACCTGAACAGCATGTCTTTGGACTGTGGGAGGAAACCAGAGAACCCAGAGGAAACCCATGCAGACAAGGGGAGAACATGCAGACTCCATCAGTAAACCATCATATAGCACATGACATAATTTTGCAACAGAAGTTTGCCTGATTTGGACAGACTGCACACATACACCAAAGAACAGGTCCCTATAATGCATTTATATCCATACACATGAGTAACAAAAAACTAAATACCTGCAGAAAAGTCCACATATGCAGCTGGCAGGTTTATAAGTGGAACTAGAAGCCTTTTGTGAGAAAAATGCACTAAAAGGGGAAGTTTAGTATGAAATTTGAGTGTTTTAATTTTCATTGACTTACTTTCATCTACAGTACCTCTGTTAATTTTATCTTAGGTTATGGTAATGTTAATATAATACTATTTCAGTAGAACTTTTGGAGACATAATAAACCCCACTGGTAATCTTTCTTTAATATGCATTAAATAATTTCTGAGTCCCAGTCTGGAAAATGTGAACGGTTCATTTAGCTGCCCTGTTAAAAGAGCCGAATTTCCCATAAAAACAGAAAAGAGTTTTGAAAGGTACAGGATTATTCAAAGTTGCTCTTCCCAGAAGAGAAATCTATATTCATTATTCATTTTGGAACTTAATGAAGGGCCCAAGCGGAGAGATTTCAAAAGCCTTTGCCCAAAAGTAGTACCAAGTAGTACTAAATGTGATGGAGGTGGGCTAAGAAGCACAAAGTAAGATTAAGAGGATTCCACAGGGCTCTACGTAGTGGTAATATGTACATTACATGTTTTGTGTGTTCTATTCATGGTGTTTCTCACATGATGCAATATGAGCATAATGTTGCCCATGTTGCATTTTTCTCTTGCTGGATATGATGTTTAGTACTATTAATCATTTGAGATTATTTTCAGCTATTGTACTTTAGAATTAAATCTGAATCGGGACAAGCAGTTTCAGTCAATGTGTGTGTGTTTGTGTGTGTGTGTGTGCGCGTGTGTGTGTGTAGTATACATAGAGGCAATATGAGGTATATTACTGCCATACTAATGTTAGCTTGCAGATCAGCTTTGCGGCTGTCTTTATATTGTAATGTTTCAATAGGAAAAATTGCAGAATGCATGACTATAGTTATTTTTGATTTTTACTTTGGTTTATATTCTTTTCTGCTAAGCATTCATTGGAAATATATGTTTATTCTTTTTGTATGTTTTTATTACTATACCAGAGTGCCACCATCACACATTCAGTGCATTTTCTTTACTCTGCGTTCAGCACACATGGTGGCCTTTCAGCATGACACACTGGATTAAACGGAATGACATTTCTGACGCAACAGTTTGTGGGCGTGTGTTCACACTCGTCTCTTAGGAGAAAGGCTAATAGTCAAATCTGAGCCATCTGTCAGAAGTGTTCTTTTTGCGGTTTTGCGACTGGCTGCACTCCCAATCCCACACGGCACAGGCTTTTCAGCCCCGTCTAAAAAAGCACTGGCTCGCTCCGTAAACTGCCTGCAGGGAGCACCTTTCCGAAAGAGGTGCCAGAAAGGACATATATTCCTCTCCATAACTCCTCATTGTCCGAAGTGTGATGCAATGTCCGCCCTCCACAGCTGGAGGCAGGTTTCATTAATTTGTTTGTCTTTCAGAGCTTTCACAGGGGGAAATAGTTTGAGGGTACAAAAGCCAGCCTTGTAGCTGAGATCTGACAGTGGCAAATAAAAATAGCCCTGAGCTCTTTCTGATGACCTATTCATTACACCACAGCAAAATGGCACCTACATGTGCAATGCTTCCTGTCCCTCTTGTGCTATGTGCTCCTACTGTGAAACAAGCTAAGGTTTTGCGAAAACAATCGACCAAAGCCAGGCATTAAAAAGTAAAATTATTAAAATTTAGTTAAAAAGAGGGAACAATCCATGAAGGTAAGCGATTTCCATACACTTAAAATCAATGTACCCAAGGCCTCACCCAGTATGTCATACTACTTTGGCTTTTATTACCTAATTTTAGCTTTCTAGAGCCTTTGCATGTCTCTTTCATAACAATAAAGCAGTAATACTCAAGCATTACTCGCTTTAGCCCTGTCTTCAGCATGAGCTGATCTCCTGAGGAAGTATGAAGTGTGCTGTAAGAACTCAGCCTGATAATGAGGATTTCCACCTTTGCAGAGATTATTTGTTATATCGTTGTACCTGAGGCCTTAAGTCTACCATTTATATCATTCTTTAGCGTATAGCACAGCTATACATATTTTAACAATTAAAGATGGCTCACATGACAATGACCTCAGAGCAAAAATATTTGGAACAAACAGGCAAAACGTGTGCATGTGCACTTTCTTTACACCGAGGCTGAGCTACCAAGCTTGAAGTGGAAGCCATAATAAGTAGGGAAAGGTTCCTAAAGACACCAAAATTTTATACTGAGTTGAGTTTGAATGAACAGTGTGATGCATCCCTGTGTTGTAATGTGGTAGTAGTCTCATCCAGTAATTTATAGTCAGGGATATAACATGCAAGTGTTACAAAGATGTCCCTTTGCGTTGCAAAGCACTTAAAGAAGATCTCCGATGAATGGCAAATTAAAAATTGATTTTGCAGGCCTTGGACTTGAAAACCATTCCTTACAGCTTGGAATATTAGAATGAAATTCAAGTATTGTTAATTTTATATTAAACAACATATACAAACATATATTCTATTTTTTGCTTACCTGTTAAATTGGTCTCAGCACTGATTATTTACATGGAAATACTCTTTTCCTGTAAAAATTGTATTGTGTTGTATGCCAGGAAAAAAATATCTTAACTGCATTTTGAAACAGTGCACAAGACATCTGGTTCTAAAAGTTTGATCTATTAAATTGCAACAAAACACATTTCAGCAACAAATTACAATAACTCAGTGCCATGAACATCCTGTGTTCATCATTTTGACATAAACTTAAGCTAATTACTTTTTTCCACAATTAATAGGCTCATCGCTTTTTTTTTTTTTACACAGTTAGTATGCAATATTACTTCAGTAAAGTGGAATATCACATTTGTAGAAGTCAGCGTGCTGTGCAGGGCCATCCGTTATGATTAACGGAGGTGGTTCTAATTCATACGTGAACGTCTGCCCGACATTTTGAGTGTCTGAGGGTCAGAACAGAACAGGGTAAGGATTCACAGATCAATTCTCATTTGTAGAGGTCAAATGCACAACTGTGAAGAGTCACAAGTATGTTCGCCTGCATTTCACTCCTAATTGATGCATTTCCTTTTTTATAGCTCCTGAAAGAAATGGATGCACTCAATGTCTTCACATGACTAATTTATTCATTATTTAATTTGATCTGAAACACTATAAATCCTACATACATACTGTTTTTGGTTTGGTTGTCAGTCTACTAGAAATTTAGCTTATTTGTTAGATGTTTTACACACCTCGCAGTTGAAGAAACTACTGTCTTCCTATGTCCTGGGTGTGGGGTATATCGAGAATCTCTGATGCTGTGTGCAATATACAGAGAACAGCTTTTCAACCCTTTGTCATTTTTCATAAAGACAGCCCAAGCCTTTGCTCATGATGACAAATTGAATTCCTTATTTTTGCTTTGTGCCGTGGTCCTACCAGAAGAATTCCGACATAGAGAAGACAGGGAGAATAATGCATGTGTCAGTGCAGAGGAAACCCTTTCTTTCCTGCTGGATTAATAATTTGTATCTGTTTCAGTCCTGCGGTGAGACCGGGCTCCCGAAGCTCTACGACTGTGTGGGCTTTGTATCAGTGTCATCCATGATAGGTGTATCCCACACAAAGCAGCCATTAATAAGCAGCTTGAAGCTCTACACTACGAATTCCAACTTATATGACAGTGAATAATGCCTTGGTAAATGTCTCTTCTATCAAACATACTCTATATGTTTGGGAAAAATTATTTTGGTTTTGTGCCTACAGCTTGCTGAAAAGCTGTGTTCGTATGCTACAGGACAGATATCTAAGTTAAATGTTATTCTAATGAGTTCACCCCATCAGCAGAAATTACTGAAACACATTATTTTAAGATTACCAGCTCATATCTTCAAACAACTTCATATTGGTCAGATTAATTTAATTTGGGTATATTGTGGCAGGCTTAGCGTAGATCTAAATTATAAGTACAGTACCGTTTTCCTGTGAATATGAATATTAATTATTTTAACTGCAATCTGTCACTTAACTAATTTCACTTAAAGCATGTGCTTCAAATTTAGTACAAAAGCATTTTATCCTAAAGCACAAAGTCTAAACTATTCTCAAATGCTTCCCTTAACCAGCATAACATTGGCAGAATTAACTTAGTGATTTTCTCAGTTGCTCATTCATGCAGTAAAAGAATGACATCTGTTGATGAGAACTGTTGTACATTTGTGTTGTGGAATCAGCCAAATATTGTAAGTTAAGGCTGAAGTGTAAGTAAGGCTAAAGCGTTATCTTCCCGGAAGGAAAAAAAATATGCACATATATACGCTATATAGTCTCTAGGATAGTTGTCACACATTTCAATAACTGTGTTAATTCTTTTTCAAATAATTCTATGGTTTACGTATGGCAATCTTTCGAGCAGATGACTTGTGTGGAATTCACACAAATGTGAAATGTTCAGAACTCCCTCGCGAGCAAATGCGTTGCACATGTGATAGTTGTCGAAATCATTGCAGGATCGTCTCCACTCATCCTCATTCCTAGTTTAGGAAGCAGAGAAAATGTGCAGAACAAAAGGCAAAGTTTCGTTTACCACTCCAGAAGGGCACCCTGAAGGGAACGTCTGGCTTACATTATGAGTGTGCACAGGCATGTTTGAGCATGCAGTGAACCATGCCTATTGTTTTTCACTGGGGCTTCTAGAAGCACAGCCCTGGGCGGATCAGCACTCTGAACCAAGTGGCAGAAAATAAGAGCAAATTGCACTTACAAATTTGAGTGTATATATGATCTTGGCACAACGTTGCTCTGCAAAATGGCAGAGGCTTCCTCTCCTTGTCTCTGGTTTCTTGCTGGGAGGGTTTACGCTCTGGCTTTTCCCTGCTTTTTTGGGGCTTTTACATTGGTGCTGCTTATTTGGAGGAGCCTGCTGCTGAGTTTGTTTTCACAGATTGATTCCAGTCATAAGCATTACACAGTGAATTTGTGAGAAATTATCTCAAATGTTTGTTTGCTCATTATTATATTGCTCTGTTAAAATAGAGTTAACCTTTTTTGTCAGTATTGAATTAGAAATGTAAAGTAAGAAGATGGAAGGTGGAAAGCAAAGTATTAGAGTACTGAAGAAATGCAAGATTAAAAAAAAAAAAAAAAAAAGATCTCTATAGTTTCTTCCAAAAAAACAGCCTAGAATAAAAATTTTAATTAGTACAGGGTAGGATTGCAAGCCAGGCTTGATTAATTTGTATATCAATAGTAAATAGTATATCTAAGAAATGATCTGTTATTCTAGTTTATAATATCAACAGTGACATTTATTTCCACCGTAATTGTAGTGTCATTTCTACACTGTCTTTACCATGATGCATTATTTGTTTCTTACCTCCAGCATTTGGTTCAGAAAAATCAGCAAGATAATAAAATTTAAAGGAAAGGAAAATCCATAAAGTATTTCACACATCAAAGAGCTTAGAGAAATGTTGTCTCGTCTCGGCATAACAGCAGTCGATACCTGCAGCCCAAGATGGATTAGCACTATACAAAGAATGCCTGCCCATGTGAAATCCACTCATCTATTCCTG